>NC_040043.1:293972-410736 GCF_003713205.1 Coffea eugenioides | reverse complement strand
GGAACCGTTTAAGTCAAATTCCTTCCCTACTTTACTAAAATCAACTAATTAATTAATTAATTTATTCATTTTGCAAAACTCTTCAAACAATATAGTACAATTTAGTGAAGTACCGATGCCTTTTCGATCAGAAATACCCTTACATGCATTTTTTTTTTTGTGCACAATGGTACGTATAAGAGTTGTCTGGTTTTATGTGAACACGGTGCTTAGGCCCAAGTTGACGGACTGGAGATCTGATTTTTTCCTATTGTGCCAGAATTGTGACTGGTCGGAGTAGAATTGACTAAATTGGCAAAATTATTGAAAAATAGTGAAGAATCTCAAGCTTGACCCCATCATGATGCGTGACAAGTCGAAGACGAGCTCCAATTTTAAGATTCGTGGCTTAATTTTTTTTTTTATAGAGGGGTAATAACGTAGTAATGTTAAAAAGTCATACTCGTTCATTTTCTATATTCGAAGGATGACTCTCCTAATCTAAACAAACAAATGGACTAAATGATCTATATGAAATGCAAGTATAAATGATATGATACAAACATATAGAGGGAAGGGAATAATAGTAGGGGAAATATCATGCAAATAAAAACAACCAGCACAATTGGATTGCATCACTGCTCTAATATCAAGTTAAACTGGCACTAGAAATGACAGTTTAATTATCCTTTCTCAAACAAGATCCACCGTAAGCAATTGGAATCAACTGGATATCAATTTTTGGTCTGATTGTCACACCAAGGTTCTCAGTCATGTCAAATTCTTCTGGCTTAAGTTCACCAGGGAGCTTCCAATCAAAATGGAACAACAACTGTGCAAGTGCCAACTCAATCACTGCTTGAGAAAATGATATGCCGGGACAAATCCTTCTTCCAGCGCCAAATGGGATGTACTCAAAATTATTCCCTCTGTAATCAATTTCCGAATCAAGAAATCGCGAAGGATTAAATTTCTCTGCTTCAATCCAATATTTGGGATCTCTTCCGATTGCCCATGCATTAACGATTATGTCTGCCTTGGCTGGTATGTCATAACCATTGATTTCGCATTGCTGACCACATTCTCTTGGCAACAATAGTGGAGCACTTGGGTGAAGCCTCAGAGTTTCTTTAATGATTGCATGCAAGTATTTGAGCTCATGAAGGCGTGATTCATCAACATTCCCTTTGTCATTGTATATACTTCTCACCTCATGTTGTGCCCTTTTCATAATTTCCGGATTTTTAATCATTTCACCAATTGCCCACTCCATGGCTGTTGATGAAGTCTCGCTGCCAGCACTGAAAATATCCTGAAACATACAGAGAGACGCATATCCATGAAGTTTACAACTTCTACTTTCAAATCTCTCGGTTAATTGATCATCTGCTGCTTGACTCAAATAAATTGAAAGCAATATATGAATATTTTACTCTTACGAAAAGCCAAAAAAGGGTAAACGACAGAATGATTTTTATACTGAGAGGTAAAAGTCAATGGGGTTGAACTTTTTGTCTCTTTTCGTTTGCCTGTTTGTCATGAATTGGGGTTTGATTCCGGATTTTCCTTTCAATAGTTTGGTTAGGGCACAAACAATTAGGTTATCGTAATATGGGGCCATTTGAGTCTTGTTAAATCCTGTATTAATAGTATATTGTTTACTCATAATTGACCATATAGTTTTAGGATACTCACAGGCTCGCGTTGGATATAGGCCTATCCCAACAACTTTAAAACCCTATTTAATAATTCAATTCAATATTTAAATTCAATAAGTTCAGATTTTAATATATTTTGATAACCAAACTAGAATATCTGAATTCATTAAATAGCAATGAATTTTCTAAGCAAAATTTGCTCCAAAAAATAAGTAATAAACTGTTCACTTATCACTTAATGTGATATATACTCAAATGTATCAAATTTAGTACTTAACAATTCACTAACTTAATAAATTTAGATTTCAGTTTTATTAAACGCAACCCAAGCTTACTACTTTGTGAAATCATTTGGTGCTGATTAGTTTCTTTAGCAAAGTCAGAAGCCCACTTTGATGTTTTTTTCCCCTTTCTTTTCCTTTTCTGGATTGTTCATTAATTTGTCAGCTAGTTAAGGAGTAATAATTAGTTTACGAAACTGGCTACCACTAAGTCTCATGTTCTATTTTAGGAAAAACGTTCAAACTTCAAACGAGTGCTGTCAAAATTTGGTTATACTAATTACTAGATCTCAACTCATTACAATTCGCAATCAACAAAAAGTAAACAAAACTAGATGCAGTTAGTTGAGGTTAATTGAATCCTAATTACAGATTTTTTTTTTTTTCTGTCTGAGTTGCAAAGCTTAAAAGAATAGTAGTGAGTTTTACTTACAAGGATAACTGCTCTGACGTTTGTATCAGTTAGCTGAGGTTCAAAGTCCCCACGTTTCTGAATTTTGAGAAGAACATCAACAAGATCATCCTCCTTGCCTTCTCCGCCTTCCTGTTTTGCCGACTCTTGCATTTTCCCTTTATGCTCATTGATAATACTTTCAAGTATTCCATTAACTTGCCTGTGTACTTTCTCAATCCTAAGTCTAGATATGCTCATCAACTCAAGCAACTTGACTGAAGGAAACATGTCAGCTAAACTGAACTCTGATGACAGTTTATTGAGTTCATCCTGAGTTTCTTTGAATCTTTCTGTGTCTTTGTTCCTTTTCCCAAATGCTGCGCGGCTCGTGATGCTGTAACTGAGAGAGGCAACGGTTCTGCTTAGATTGATAGTCGACCCCTTCTGAGAAGAAATCGATTTAATGAGACTGAAGACTTCATCTTCTCTAATTGCTTTGAAAGTTTGCACGCGTTTTGGACTGAGAAGTTCCATGGTGCAGATTTTGCGTAATTCTCTCCAATATTTTCCGTAGGGAGAAAAGATCAAATCAGCATAATTAAAAGAAAAAATCTTGAATAGGAGACCATGAGAGGGTCTCGAGGCAAAGATGATGTCGTTTGTTTTATAGATCTCCTTGGCCAGTTCTGGGGAAGTGACGATGATGGTTGGAGTTTCACCAATCTTTAGGTGCATCAATGGTCCATAAATATTGGCCAAGTCTCTGAGCAAGTGATGGATCTGGGAACCAAAGAGTTGATGAATGTTTCCTATGATAGGCAGTGGGTTAGGCCCTGGGGGAAGCCTTAATCTTGAGTTTTTCTCTGAGGGCCTTTTGAGAATTTTGACTGCCAAGAAATAGAAAAGAAGGAAGGCAATGAGGAAAAGGATAACCTCCATTGAAGACTGAAGCCAGAAATGTGGAACTTGGGTGTTATTTGCTTACTGAAGCATAATATTGATTTTTATAGATGCTGATGAAGCTATCTGCACCACGTATTTAGTTGAGTATTCCCTATCTGCACCTACAAAAGCACACAAAATAGACCCCAAAAATTTATAAAAAAAAAAGAAGAAGCAGTCATGCGTGGTTAAAATACTCGTGTACCCTATCTTAAACAATAAAATAGAAACTCATTTTGTTTAAATAATAAAAGTGAAATTCACTCGTCATTAGAAAAATCCTCTGTTGAATAAGCATAATTTGCCTTGGGTTAGCGTAACGTCTCTCCAGAGGCTCACAAAACGCAAAACCGCCACGAAATAGCCCACCCCACCCACTGCCACAACCCGCCCCTCCTCACTCCTCCTTACCATTGTAGTACCAAGTTTCCATGCCCCCAAATCTCACCTTTCACCAACTCTCCTTCTACCCCTCTCTCTCTCTCTGTCTCACTCCAAGGAACGTCACTGTGTTTGCTGGAAAAATTACCCCTTTTTTTCATTTTCCATAGCTTTCTTGGTCTAGATTAGAAAAAAAGAACCTGCATTGTATCAGCTCATCTCTGCAGAAATCTTGAGAAAATGTGGAATCTTGCAAAAACCCATTGTGGGATTTTGAGTTATGCTGGGATTTCGTGATCTTCTTACAGGGTTTTTGTGCCATGGAGAAGCAAAATAGGCTTGTCGATAAGTCACATTTTGGTGTGAAAAGACAATGTGAAGGGTGAAAGTTTGAGTATCTGGTGTCTGAACTGTGTGTATATGTTTGTGTGTGATGATGGTGGCTGCTGTTTCTGGTGGAGGAGGAGCAGCTTCAACAACTGGCCCACAAAACCCCAAAACAATTTCTCGAGATGAGACTCCAACTCACCAAAGAAGACCTCCACTGCTGCCTTCTGAGAAGGATAATAATGGTATTGACAACCCAAAAAGGCCTAAATCAAGAGTTGTTTCTTCAAGGTACATGTCCTCTTCTCCTTCCACTTCTTCAAGGTACTATTATTGTCGAGTTGTAATTAGTTTGTTTTACTTTGTTTTAGTTTGCTTGTAATTCTATTAGAAGAAAAAAAAATTTGGCATTTATAATTTCAAGAGCATATATGAATTGGTCAACATTCAATAGCTCTTTGTCTCTAGTGCACCTCCTTAATTTGGTGATTTAACAATGGAAATGTCCACGTGTCATTTCATCTTTAGGACCGTCAAGAAGCCAGCCTATTATTTACAATTTGCCTGGAAACTTGATATGCGAATTGGTGTAACCAGGGGGATTAAAAAACCAAGACCAAACAAATTAAAGATCTGATTTCAGCGGATGTGATATCCAAGCAAAAGGTTCTTAAATAAAGAGGGCATGGAGGGTGGAGCCGTGGAGGGTCACTCATCACGGTTATTCATATTTTATTTCCGGGTTGTGTTTCTCCAATAATTATGTATCATCATGGTGGTGATTTGCACCAACTGTCGACTGATCAAGCATACCTCCATTGTTGAATTCGATTCCTAGGTTTTGTTAAGTGTTTTTTATCCCATATCGAAAATTTAACAAAGAAACCTCTCCTTATTGTGGTTGTTATAAATATAGTGGGTTTAACTTAGTTTAAGTGTGTTAAAGACACTAACCCAAGTGTCATATAGACCAGTTTAAGAGAGTTTTAGGGAGCCCACACCCCTGTATAAGAGAGGAGTTTTGGTTAGACATCAAATCAAAAGAGCAAGTCATGAGTTTTTGGGCCATTAAGCATTTAGTGCTATTTAGAATCTTTTGTGCTTTTAGTTTTAAGTGCCTTTTGAGTTTAGAAATTATTTTCTGGTTCTTGTATTCTCTCCTTTGTACTCTTTTTCTGTTATAGTAAATCTACTACTCATTCATCCGTGGACGTAGATCAGTTTGACCGAATCACATAAATTTGGTGTTTTTCTCTGTTTGATTTATTTGTTCTATTATTGTCATTATTGAATTGTCAATAACCCCTATTATTCTCGTTTATCGATTTTCTGGGACAAGACCTAATAGATTTTGATTTTGTTGACAAATTCCGATGCGTTGGCAACGTGGGTATTATGTAATCTTCTATGGGTGAGGAGATTCCTTTCTGCAGGCAAGGCATCTATTGTTCTTGTTTTTTGCGAGGCAAACTCTGCTTCTGATAAACTTGCAGCGCTTGATTTACCTACAATAAGATTTTTTCTTCAGTTTTTGAGCTGCCGCTGGCTGTAAAGGCAGCTTCGTTTCTAGATAGTTTGCAGGTACCTTTTACTAGGGCATATAATGTAAAGGAGCACTGCTCCTTATTTATTTTTATTTTTATTTTATTATTATTATTTGTTGCATTCTGATGAGGTCAGGCCTAGCCCTACTCATGCTTGTACCTTTCTTGGGTGTTTAATAAAATTTGGACTGACATTCTACTCCATATATGGGGGTTTGCTAAAAAATAATAATAATAAAACCATACCCCGTTACTTTAATCGATTTGTCCTATTTTCAAGAAAATTTTATGATTTATCGAACATAAAATACTATTTAAATTTGGCTTGACTAGTTAGCGGATTATACATGAACGAATTCTTATCAAATCGAACTCAATTCGAGTATCGAATAATTTAGTTTATCTGTCAATTCTAAAAATAAGTGAGAAAGAAAAAAGAAAGAATACAGTAAAACTAATGAAGAGGTGGTGTCTAATAGAAAATAGCCTATGATTCCGTCGTTTGTGGTCGTGTCGCCCCTACAATTGCTCTGTACCTCTTTAAAACCCCATCAAAATTTTCTAATTGTGCGACTTCACCTTGCAAAACTCTAGAGTGTGTTTGGATAGGAGATTATTTGGGATAATTTTTTTTTAAAAATACTGTAACACTTTTTAAATGTGATGTATGTGAGATAAAAAGATAATGCTGCATTTTTTTTGCTATATTTAGTACTGCATCATGGGAGTCTAGAAGCGTAGTGCCGCATTCAACGGTGGAGTCAGGACCAAGTGTCAGTGCGAAAGGAATTGGACAAGATTGTATACTTAAAATCAAATTAAAAAAAATTCTTTTTTAGATTTTTGTTCTGCTTCCTATAATTTTTCTTATTCAAGTAGTAACTAAATATATCTCAATTAGTAATAGTTTTGAAACGATTGGACCACAGAAGGGATATTTCAAAGAAAGAAATTAGTTGTTTAGAGGTGACTAGTTTTCAAATGATAAGAGGTTAATATCAACAGATAAGGGTATTTTTGAAAATTGAGGGGAGACAAAATCTAAATTTTTATAAAATTTCAAATCTGGCAAACGAATCTGAAAAGATTGAGAATTGACAATCAGTACTCTAAAGAATTGACAATTGACAAAGACTAAAGAACCAAATGACAACGGTGACAATCGGTACTCTAACCAGATCTTTTTATGGTTTTATTGGTTTAGGAGGGCCTTTTTATATACTAGGAAACAATGGTGACAATTAAATTAATTCATGCTCAATAATCAGATGATATTTTGGGAGTAGAGAAGCGTGACAAATGTTCAGGCCGAAAACTCTTTTTTCCTTCTTACGTAAATTCAGGCACCAAAATCCTTTGATGCTCGTGTCACTCCATTGTTTCTCTCCTCGCCTACTCTGTCTCTTTTGAGTTTTTTTCCATGCTCAATCTGTTTGTTCTCTCTCTCTCTAATGCATTTCATCAACCTGTTTCAGTCAAGGATATCTTTGCAAAGAATATCTGTCTTCTTCAAGAAAAGGCTGGAAACTAAGAATGGAGGCCATAAATCGTCATTCTTTGATCGGTCTAAAAGGAAATACCACTTTTCTGCATAAGAAACAAAATGAGAGATGTAACTTATACGATGGCAGATGTGATCCGATTTACGTTTCTTTTTCTGTAAATAAATTGCACACATAAAAAAAAAGGAAAAACTGAGATTAAAAGTATCACTAACAGAACAGTAATGTCTTAGTAAAGTTCACGGAGTATGCCAAACATCACCGCAACGGATCTTCTGTCCCACACCCTATGCCATTCTTGCAACGGGACTTCACACTTAAGTTATGTATAGGAAAAAAAATTCTTGCATTTTTCCCTCTTGTTGAAAAAGCATCTATTTTTCTACGCATTTCTCAAAATACGTCAATTGATACACGCAAGAAATAGGCCAATTCAGCAGCCTTTAGTTCAATTTCTCGTGGAGTCAAATTTTCATCAGTACGAGTTAAGGGAATGGTCCCCTGGCCTCGAATTTTCATATAAAGGACATGGCGTGCAAAAATATCCTCTTCAACTTCTATTCGAATGGACTGAATATCTTTTATAAGGAATTTTAGGAATATGCGACGATTTTTTCTAGGAAATCCCCAACGAAAAATACATACTATGCCTTCCTTTCTATCGAATCGATCATAACCATTGCCTACATTCCAGGAAATTGTTCACCACAAATAGGAGCTAATAAAGAGACCTGCGATTCCGTAGAAAGACATGACGATCCCTTGTGGAAAAAAAAACGATTTGTTGAGACGGAAAAAAAGATATCAAATTTCTACCAAGATAACTGGAAATTCCAACCAATAAGAATCCTACTGAACCTACAAAAAGGATAAAGGCCCAGCAGAAATTACTTATTTTTCGAAACCCCTTTATAAGTTTTATCCATATATGCTCTGATTGCAAACTCATACTTGATCCTATTACATTTTATTAGAATTGAGAGAATACTTCAAATTTTTTTGACTTTACTTTTTTTGTTTCCGAAGTAAGTCTCATCAACTAGCACTAGTCTGGTTAAATAAATACAACAGCTTCAAAAAAGCAATATATATAGTAGAAAATTAAAAAATACAGCAAAAAATTCATAAAAAATCTCATTTTTTATCAATTTTGATTTTTTGAGTTTGTTAAATTTTTTGTAATACTCAGTAAATAGTTATTGGAACTTAAAGAAACAAAAAAGAACTAAAACATGATATTTACGTAGGAGAAATTGTAATATAATAAAAAGTGGGACAGAGAATGGCATAGGGTGTGGGACAGAAGATCCGTTGGCAAGCACTGTGAAGTGAGGCAGGTGCATGGCAGATTTTAGAGTACAGAAAGTAATAAAGTTCATAAAATCTTTATTTTAGGTACATAATCAAGGTAAAATTATAAAGTAGTATCATAGACGGGATGACGAGTATTAGCATAATTTAGGCATCCCTGTAAAGCCTAGTCATCCTTTATTAAACAAGAACCAAGATAAGGAATTGGAATCAAGTGGAGATCATTTTTTCTCCTAATTGTCACGCCAAGGTTATCAGTCATGTCTAGTTCTTCTGGTTTCAGGTCACCAGGGAGCTTCCAATCAAAGTGGAACAACAGTTGTGCAAGTACCAGCTGAACTACTGCTTGAGAAAATGATATGCCTGGACAAATCCTTCTTCCAGCACCAAATGGGATGTATTCAAAGTTATTGCTTTTATAATCAATTTTAGAATCAAGAAATCGCGAAGGATTGAATTTCTCAGCTTCACTCCAGTATAATGGATCTCTACCAATTGCCCATGCATTCACAATTACTTGTGCCTTGGCTGGTATGTCATAACCATTGATTCTGCATTCTTCAGTGCATTCTCTTGGCAACAAAAGTGGAGCATTTGGATGTAGTCTCAAGGTCTCTTTGATGATTGCGTGCAAATATTCGAGCTCATGAAGGCGTGATTCATCAACATTTCCTTTGTCATTATATAAACTTCTTACCTCACATTGTGCCCTGTTTATTATTTCTGGGTTTTTAACCATTTCAGAAATTGCCCACTCGATGGCTGTTGATGTAGTCTCACTGCCAGCACTGAAAACGTCCTGAAACATGAATAGGAACGTATATCAATGAAAACTACAATTTTTTCTTTCTTTCAGATATCTAAATTAATTCATTGTCTGATGTTTGACCAAAATAACTTCAAATTAAGTGGCATTGGATTATTTTGAATTGCTTAATTTGGAAAAAAAAAAAAAAAAGAAATCTCGGATGTTCTCTTGCACCAAAATCGAGCGTAATTACATACCATATATTTGGTCTAATAGCCAACTTAGTCGTATGAGTTGACAAGGTTAAATTTACATCCAAGTTGTATCTATACATTTATACCAAAAGTTATAAAAATTACATGAACTGATCTGAATTGAATAGAATTCAACTTTGAGACTGCTAATCTGTATAACAATCATTCTATCACAACAGAACTAAATTTAGTACCAAGAAATAGGACCAATTTGTCGGCTAGCTAAGAAAATCATAATTTTGTTCACATAACCCGCCACTGTTAAGTCTCATGTTCAATCCTAGGGAAGAGGTTCAAACTTGAAACTAATACTGTCAAAATTTGTTTATTAAAGGGTATCTCAACTCCCTAAAAGGTTAACAGATCCCAAATCATCACCATCCCCAAAATTGAACAGATAAATCAATAATATACATGTTTTGTCCCTTTAATCCTAGAAACAATTACAAAATTTTGTCAAGGTGCAAAGCTTAAAAACCTAGCGAGTTTGAGTTTCGCTTACCAGGATAACAGCTTTGATGTTTGTATCAGTTAGTTGAGGCTCGAAGTCCCCACGTTTCTGAATATTGAGAAGAACATCGACAAGATCCTCCTTGCCTTCTTCACCTTCCTGTTTTGATTCTTGGATTTTTCCTTTATGCTCGTCGAGAATATTTTCAAGTATTTCGTCTACTTGCTTGTGTATTTTCTCATAACTTGACCTAACTGTACTCGTCAATTGAAGAAACTTGACTGAAGGATACATGTCAGCTAAGCAGAACAAAGATGCCAGCCCATTGAGTTCATCGACAAAGTGCAAGAATCTTTCTATGTCTTTGTTTCTTTTCCCAAAGGCTGCCAGGCTTGTGATGCTATAAGTGAGAGAGAAAATCCTTCTGCTTAGATTGATACTCGATCCCTTTTGCAAAGAGATCGATTTGATGAGATCAGAAACTTCATCTTCCCTAATTGCTTTGAAAGTTTGCACCCGTTTTGGACTAAGAACTTCCATGGTGCAAATCTTCCGAAGTTGTCTCCAATAATTTCCATAGGGAGAAAAGATAATATCGTTATGATTGTAGGAAAAAATCTTGAATGTGACACGATGAGAGGGTCTTGAAGCAAATATGACATCGTTTGTTCTATAAATCTCTTTGGCCATTTCAGGGGATGTGACAATGATGGTAGGAGTTTCACCAAGCTTTAGGTGCATCAACGGTCCATATTTTTTGGCCAAGTCTCTGAGCAAGTGATGGAATGGGGAGCCAAAAAGTTGATGCATATTTCCTATGATAGGCAGTGGATTAGGCCCCGGGGGAAGCCTCAATCTTGAGTTTTTTCCCGAGGAGCTTTTAAGAATTTTGGCTACCATGAAATAAAAGAGTAGGAAAGCCAAAAGGAAAAGAATGACCTCCATTGCAGGCTGGAGGGAGAAGACTGCAATGGGATGTTGTTTGCTTAGCGAAGTGTCTATTTTTATACTACAATTTGGTAGGCAAAGACAATTGGAACTCCTATTTTAGCATCATCAAGTCAAATGTTTTTCAACTGATATTATATTACTTGCAAGCCAAGTATTGGCGGCTTAGAAT
Organism: Coffea eugenioides; assembly: GCF_003713205.1. NCBI lineage: Eukaryota > Viridiplantae > Streptophyta > Magnoliopsida > Gentianales > Rubiaceae > Coffea > Coffea eugenioides. The sequence continues at coordinate 399,844 of NC_040043.1, read as the reverse complement.
TACCAGATAACTGGAGTTCCATTTTTAGCAAAATCAAGTCAATGTTTTCCGACTGATATTACTTGCAAGCCAAGTATTGGCGTCTTAGAATTGACTGGGGATTTTCAAAAGCTCTTGTGATTCGCTCTTTCAGACCCTAGTGCTCTGTCTTCATCGGTTGATTTAGTCGAAATGTCTTAAGGTTTATTTTATGTTGACTTGTAATTAGAGTCGTCAAAACATGCCCACCTAACTAAATCTATCCATACCCACGTACAAACAATTGGGTAGATATACTTCAATCTTGTACAGTTAACTTTAAATAAATGGATTACTCAGTTATATCCATTTATTAAATAAGTGCAATTACGTAATCCATCAAAACCAAAGAAATCCAATTTAAATAAAACTCTCTCACTAAATCTCTCTATCCATTATCGGTACACACATTCATCATCCCAGTAAAACTAGGGCCCTGTTTGGAACCCAAGTTTTTTGACAAGTTTATCTGCTACAAGTTTTTTAAAAACTTTAACTATAGTAACCTCAAAAAAATTTTCAAAATTTTTAAACTATATACTTCAAAATATTCAAAAATTTATACACTTCAAAATTTTTTTTAAAAACTTCTACAGTAAGTTACAGTAAAGTTTTAAACAAATATCCAAAAAACTCACTTACTAAACGGGGCCTAAAGTTGTTAAAAAACTTGGAGTAGACAAACTTGGTCAAAAACTTACTTGCCAAACAAGGCCATAGTATTTGAAAAACTAGTTTTTGAAAAACTAAAGGATCCAAACAGAGTCATAATTTTTAGGGGTGTAAAACCGACATAAAGAAAAATTCAAGGGTAGTTAAAACAAAATAAAAGGCAGAAAAAATGCCAGAAAGCTTTAGAAACAGGAAGCAAAAATAGAGAAAGCAACAAGTTGAAATTCAACCAGGTGTTTAAGATAAAACTAAGACGATAGATTGTAGCACAAACTTACAAGAAGTAAGAAGAGAAAACTCTCAACTCTCATCTTGGTTTAGACATGATCTCAGAATTTTGTAGTTTTATTGTTTTTACACTTTTGTTCTTTTTTTATTATAGTTTTTGTTTTATAGAAAATTTTATTGTATTGAAGTTTACCGCACTTGTATACTCCGGGGTCTAGGCTTCACTACTGCTCTCTCTCTATATTCCTTATTTTTTAGTCCATCTATCATTATACCTAACTTCGCATTTGGGATATCATATTTTCATACCATTTCCATGTAATCCTTGGGGGGAATGGCATAATTTCATGAATCAGAAAGATAAAAAGTGATCATACCAATTGGGTAATTTCTTATGCTCTTTATTCAAGGCATGAAACATGCCTATCTTTTGTTCAATGAAAGCTTTCTTATCCTTTCCATTAGCAGCTGAACAAAGTCTGGAGGTCAGTTCTTTCTTAATTTTGTGACATATTGAAGGGGAAAAAGAAAAAAAAAACTTTGTAATTGGGCTTCATGCATGGACACTATATGTAAATATTCACATCTAGTAATCGGATTTAAAGACTGCTATACATTGGCAATTAAGTTTACAAATGATAGGAGTCTAGGATTTGGGTTTTATTTACTTAGTATTTAGTACTACGTCATAGGAGTCTAGATAAGGCTGTCAACGAGTCAGGTTTGGATCCAAACTTGGCTCGGATCCGGTAATTTTTTTCGAGTATGGGTTGAGAAATAATTTCGGCACTCAGACCTGGACCCGTACCCATTTATTCTAACAAAAAAGTGGGTCGGATACAGAATATAGGTTTTCGACCTGTATCTGACCTGAACAATACATTAATAATTATAAAATATAAATATTTCTAAATACATTCTTTTACTAAATTAACAAAAATATTATTTTACCAAATTAATCAAATTACCCGTATCCCAGATGAAGCATCTAAGAAATTAGGATTTGAAAGATACAAACTTGTTTAACCAGAAATGCATTCATCACAGTTGCATATAAGTGCTTTTTACTAAATATCCTGGAATCATGTTGGGCCTTTTTGCTAACATGAATAAAAGAAAATGAATGATACATATTGGGCCTTTTTCTTTCCTGGTAACACAGACCCGACCCGAGACCCATCGAATCCGGTTCCAAAATTTTAAGCACAAGACATGTCGGGTATACGAATTGGGTCTGAGTCTAGTATATTAAAATCGGTCTAATCCAGAATTTTTAATTCTAATCCAAACCCAACCCGTTGACAGACCTAAGTCTAGACATTTAGTGGTGGAGTTAGGACCGAGTCTCAATGAGAACAAAATTGGACAAGACTGTACACTTAAAATGAAATTTTAAAAAAATACTTTTTTTTGTATATATTGATAATTAACTGCAATTGAGCTGAGAATATACAATGAAATTCAACAAGGGCATTCATGATCATGAGGTAACGTGAGATTAGTTTTGAGTTTGATTTGATTAATTTGCCATTCGAACCTAGTAATTTTATTCATGCTTCTATACAACCAATTAATTATTGAGGAATTACTATATGTAATTTTAACTTGTTCTATAGGATTGCAGATGTATTAGGGTCAATTTCCTCATCAATATTTCTTGTGCTTCGTTGTTATGGTTTTAATTTGATAGTAGCTAGCTCAGTAATTCCTTTGAGGTTATATGTTCCAATACTTGACACTTTTATTTATTGATAAATTATACTGGAGTGCGAATGTGGAGATTCGATCGAATGGGGAACCGTTTAAGTCAAATTCCTTCCCTACTTTACTAAAATCAACTAATTAATTAATTAATTTATTCATTTTGCAAAACTCTTCAAACAATATAGTACAATTTAGTGAAGTACCGATGCCTTTTCGATCAGAAATACCCTTACATGCATTTTTTTTTTTGTGCACAATGGTACGTATAAGAGTTGTCTGGTTTTATGTGAACACGGTGCTTAGGCCCAAGTTGACGGACTGGAGATCTGATTTTTTCCTATTGTGCCAGAATTGTGACTGGTCGGAGTAGAATTGACTAAATTGGCAAAATTATTGAAAAATAGTGAAGAATCTCAAGCTTGACCCCATCATGATGCGTGACAAGTCGAAGACGAGCTCCAATTTTGCCATCCGTTTGGTTGAGGAATAATAATTACCATGCGTTTGGTTGAGGGATTTTGCACCCTTCAATGGGAATGAGAGGGTAATGATATCAGGTTTGTTTGGATATCATATTATTTCAAAAAATATTATGTAAATCTTCTCAATTAATTTGTAAACTTAATTACCAATGTATAGCAGTCTTTAAATCCTATTACTAGATGTGAATATTTACATATAACACCCTAGGGGTCTGAAAGAGTTGGTAACAAGTTAAAATAAATGGGCTCTAAATAAATAATTGAATTATTTGACTCAATTTTTGATTTATTCATTTATACATTTTTAATTAAATAGGTATAAATGAATTGATCCAATGATATTCATTATCCAATTCTTCAATCCATCAAAAAAGCTAGCTTAAGGAACAGATAATTATGCTAACATTGGTAGTATAAAATACATGCAGTAAAAGCCTGTCTGGAAACTTGATATGTGGATCGTTACTTGAATATTATGGGGGAAAAAACCAAGAGCAAGCAAACTAGTGCATCCATTTGTTAGCAAACCAATCTGATTTTAGCCTAGTTATATTATATCCACGCAACGCAACAGGTTCTTCTTTTACAATATTAGGTTATAGTAGGTAAATTTTTCACAATTGATCCTGTTATTCATGTTTTATTTTTTAAATTAGATTGAGGACTCAAATAATTATGTATTTTCACGGTGGTGATGGTGTACCAAATAATCAAGAATTGCCCATATACTTAAAGAAGCAATCCCATTTTGTCTATTAGTAAGATTTAAGGGCCACTGCATATTGTCATTTAACAGCATCGACATGCTATTGTTATAACTTCATTAGTTTTTCGATTTGCACCATTCACCAAGAAAAGTTTGTATGATCCTCTCTAGGTGCTGCATTTGCAGCTATAGCCTTCCTGACTGTGTACCCATCTTACCCTCACAAAAAATTAAGCACAATGAAACACTAACAAAAATATAAATTAGTCTGATTCTCCACAACCAAATCCCGTTTATAGTTAAATCATTGCTTTGGATTTATAATGAATAACATATTGGAGTTTAAGCTAGAAAAATGTTTGTATTAATTATTTTATTGTCTATAAAATGAATCTATATGGTTTTTTCTTAATGGATAAGATAAATTTTAAATTTTAAGAAGAAAATCAAAATAAAAGTCTGAATTTTGTAGATTTTAAAGGCTACAAGATTGAAGGCATTTTACAAAATTTTAAGAATGGAGGAGGGAAATAGGTGCTTCTACAAGATTGACGATATGTAGCTCTCTAACATGAATGTGATGGCAAATATTTGCATAACCTAGGCATCCCGATAGAGTCAAATTATGTCAAACAAGAACCACTGTAAACAATTGGAATCAGGAGGAGATCATTTTTTGGCCTAATTGTCCTTCCAAGTTTCTCAACCATGTCAAATTCTTCCGGTTTCAGATCACCAGGGAGCTTCCAATCAAAATGGAACAACAACTGTGCAAGTACCAGCTCAATAACTGCTTGAGAAAATGATATGCCTGGACAAATCCTTCTTCCAGCACCAAATGGGATGTATTCAAAATTATTCCCTTTGTAATCGATTTCTGAATCAAGAAATCGCGAAGGATTAAACTTCTCAGCTTCACTCCAGTAATTGGAATCTCTGCCAATTGCCCATGCATTGACAATTATTTGTGCCTTTGCTGGTACGTCATAACCATTGATTTTGCATTCCTGACCACATTCTCTTGGCAACAAAAGCGGAGCACTTGGGTGTAGTCTCAAGGTCTCTTTGATGATTGCATGCAAGTATTTGAGCTCATGAAGGCGTGATTCATCAACATTTCCTTTGACATTGTAGAAATTTCTCACCTCCTGTTGTGCCCTTTTCATTATTTCTGGGTTTTTAATCATCTCAGAAATTGCCCACTCCATGGCTGTTGATGAAGTCTCACTACCAGCACTAAAAATGTCCTGAAACACATGAATATTAATGAAAATTACATATTCTACTCTCAGATCTCTAAGTGAATTCATCATCTGATTTTATCCCACAAAAAAAAAGAAAAAAACCATCATCTGATGCTTGACTGAAAAAAAAAACCATCATCAGTGACATTGGACTATTTTAGATTCCCTAAATTTTGATAAATAAATCTCGGCCGGCCTCTTGGACTGTGTGACAACCACAAATATGGTATGTATCTTCGCTGGATTTAATTGACTTTTGGTTTGGATCCTTTACCTTCTTAATCTTGAATTTGACTAATTCAAATTGTTGAACTTATTTAGAATACTGCCACCCACTTCTTAATTACAATAACATATTACTTCCACATCACCAATTGGATATGCATCATACCGGTTTCCTTTTTTTTTTTGTTAATTTTCTTTTTCTCTTCGTGGTTTCTCCTTATTCTTGAGTTTGGTACCTGAAGGATTGTTCAATATTGATTTTTCAGCTAGTTAAGGAAGGTATTCTGTTTGCAAAACCGGCAACCACTATGTATCAATTCTAGTTTAGGAAAAAAGTTCAAACTTCACATTAATGCTGTTAAAATTTGGCTATCAAAGGTTATCACAACTCACTAATATAGTTATACTATATCCAAAATCTTTGTCATCCCCCAAATTGGAGCAATAATTAAATAAAAAAAAAATACTGGATTCATAATTTTTCCCTTTAATCCTAGAAAGAACTACAGAATTTTCTCTGAGGTGCAAAGCTCGAAAGATTAGTGAGTTTGAGTTGTACTTACAAGGATAACTGCTCTGATGCTTGTATCAGCCAGTTGAGGTTCAAAGTCTCCACGTTTCTGAATATTGAGAAGAACGTCAACAAGATCTTCCTTGCCTTCTGCACCTTCTTGTTTTGCCTCTTTGATTTTTCCTTTGTGCTCATTGACAATATTTACAAGTATTTCATCAATTTGCTTGTGTAGTTTTTCCACCTTAAATCTCAGCGTACTCATCATTTGAAGCAACTTGATTGAAGGATACATGTCAGCTAAGCTGAACTCTGATGCCATCCCATTGAGTTCATCTATAAGTTGAATGAATCTTTCTGTCTCTAAATCGTTTCTTATTCCAAATGCTGCCCGGCTGGTGAAGCTATAAGTGAGAGAGACAATGCTTCTGCTTAGATTGATGGTCGATCCCTTCTGTAGAGAAATTGATTTAATGAGATTGAATACCTCATCTTCTCTGATTGATTTGAAACTTTGCACGCGTTTTTGACTAAGAAGTTCCATGGTGCAGATTTTTCGTAATTGCCTCCAATAATTTCCATAGGGAGAAAATATCAGATCAGCAAAATTAAAAGAAAAGATCTTGAATGCGAGACTCTGAGAGGGTCTTGAAGCAAATATGATATCGTTGGTTCTGTAGATCTCTCTGGCCATTTCCGGGGAAGTGACAACGATAGTTGAAGTTTCACCAAGCTTTAGGTGCATCAATGCTCCATATTTCTTAGCTAAGTCTCTCGGCAAATGATGGATTGGTGAGCCAAAAAGTTGATGCATGTTTCCTATGATAGGCAGTGGATAAGGCCCGGGGGGAAGTTTCAACCTTGAATTTTTTCCCAAGGGGTGCTTGAGAAATTTGACTACCATGAAACAGAAGAGCAGGGAAGCAATAAGGAGAAGAATGACCTCCATTGAAGATTAAAGCGAGTAAGGTGCAACTTTGGTGTTGTTTTTTGGGTGATGTATTGATTTTATAGATGATGATATAGAAAAAAATCGTTTGTTTGACATTGTAGACCAGAATATTGGAATCCATTAGGGATATTCTCAAGGTAGTGCCCAAATCTTCTTTAGTATTTGTTTTTAGCCCATGATATTTTGAATAATTACAAATACTCTTATAAGTTTTTATTATTTGTTTTTGCCTCCTTAATTTCCTTATTTCTTCAAATATGTCTCAATAAATTAGGCCCTGTTTGATAATCCAATTCAGCACTTAAATTTAATGGATTCAAATTTTAACATATTCAAACTGTTTGATAACTAAAACTTGAGCATCTGAAAATTTAATGGATTCAAATCTTAACATATTCAAACCGTTTGATAAACAAAACTTGAGCATCTGAATTAATTAAATGGCACTGAATTTTTTAGACAAAACTTTTGTCGCGCCCAATTTTTGAAAATAAAATATATAAAAAGGTGTTAAAAATGAATTTTTTTTGATTTTAGAAAAAGGCAAAAATGACCTAAAATGGGATTTAGAAAGTGCGATAGTTTAGATCCAAAATAATAGTCTAAAAAGTGCTGAAAAAGTTAGACAAACTAAAATTTTAGGAAGTTTACATGAGGAAAATGAAAACTCCAAATCATCTAGTGTCTGCTTGTGTTTCTGTTAGACATACAAAACGGTAGAGATTTTTTAAACATATCTCAGTCAATTCACATGATCACGTGAGTTATACATGACTAAATCAGACACAAAATTAGTTATCCGACCCAATTGCAGTTGATTACAAATAAAGAGTAGGGCGTACATTGGTTCGATTGAATTCCCGGGGAGGCAAAGTGACAAAAGAGGTAAGTTCAATGGTAAGTTCATTGCCCTGTCAAGGACTCAAGGTAGTTGAGTAGGAGTGGGATGTCAAGAGTTCAAACTTTACCTCCTATTAGTTGTTATTATAAATGGCTTGTCATTTTAAATGATTTTTTCTAAATTCATACGCGTATAGTGCATCCATCTAGACCGATGGTGATAGACCCAGTTGGACCCTCTGCCTAGAATAGATTAGAGTAGAAATAGGTATAAAATAGATAAATGACCATTGACAAAAATAATAATAATAATAATAATTTAACAAGGAGCAGAACTGTCACTCGCCGACAGGGCACGTGAGCTAAGATCAAACATAGGAAATCATCAAGACGAAAAGCACACGACAGTCGACAATTTGACAGATAAGCCGCGCCCATATGACGTGGCATAAGCCCAATTAAATGAGCCCCAACCCCGAATATTATTGTTTCAGTCCACACTCCTTAGTCCACTCGTCATCACCGCGTCGTCCTTGCCCCATGTTCCCAACGGCCCACACCATCCTCAATATTTTTTTTTCATTTTTTTCAATGCAGGTCTTATTCATTTATTATTGAACAATCAAGAACATTTTGTGAAGGGAGTGCCAATTTATTCATTAGCACTATGATTTTAGTTTTAAAAATTTTCTACAAGCATTTACAAAAGGAATTGATGTTCCACTCTCCCAAAAAAAAAAAAAAAAAAAGTAGCATCTTGACGAAATTGATAGTCAATTTCTCTTGTATCATTTCTTTTTTTTTAATTCTCATGACAAAAATTAATAAGATAAGGAAAACCCACAAATTTGGATTTCTGTGAACTTTTTCGGCATAATTTTTCTTGATTTTGTTTCCTTATTTTAATAAGGGTTAAAGTTTCTTCAACCGGCTCAGGCATGTGATGAATCATCAAGCTCAGAAAGCAGCCACCATACTGCGCCCAATTTTTGAAGGAAAAGAAGAGAGAAAAAAAATGATCAATGACAAGTTGACAATAATATATGGCTATGAGTTTGGTATGAAATTTTAATTAAAACTTTTCGAACTGCCAACTATATATATTCATAGCACCTTGTTACTTTCCAGTGGCAATGATATCCTAATGCCCCACTTATCAAACAAAAAAGAAAAGTCAAAGAATGCATAAGTATCCTCATTATTGTGGAATTGTGAAATTGTTTTTGACAATTTATTGCTTAGTCAAACTGGAAGATCTGACCTAAAGTGCCTGAGGAAGGGATTATTTGGTTCATAATCTGTAACCGAATGATGTGATCGGTTTTGTAGCTTGCAAGTCAAACCAAAATGCAGCACTTGAAAGAACTTCAATACATGATAATCTTGACTATGTCCTTTCAAAGATTAAAGATTGTCTCGCGTGATACTTGAACTTCCTAAATGAAGGGCCTGTTTGGAAGGTGAGTTTTTTGAGTGTTTGTATAAAACTTTACTGTAGATCACTGTAAAAGTTGTAGAAAAACTTTTTGAGATGAAAAAACTTTTTTTTCTTTTCCTTTTCTTTCTTTCTTTTTCTTTTTTCTTTTTTTTCTTTCTTTCTTTTTTCTTTTCCTTCCTCCCTTCCCCTTCCCCCTCCCCTGTCCCTTTTCCCGAAACTACCTCCCCGCCGCCCCTCCTCCCTCCCCCTCCCCCGCCACCCCCTGCAAAAGTTAAAACCGCCGCCCCCTGCAAAAACTCCTCCGTCGCTCCCCTCTGCCCGCAACCCCCCTCCCCACCCCTGCAAAAGCTCCCCCTCCCTCTCCCTCTGCCCGCAATCGAATAGAGGGTTTGATTTATTTAGTAATGGCAATCGACCAAGGGATGAGGAGATGCGGAGAAGACAATAACTTGTTGCTTAGCGGATGCAAAGGGGTATTTGGATTCTGTGCTGTAATCATCTTCAGGTTGATCTGGGGCGGCCGGAAGATTCAGGTCTAAAGACAGGAGGGCTCTTGGCTTCTTGACTGCAAATTCTCGAGAACCCTCCTCGTCGTTACTACTGGTGCCAGTTAGCGTCGGCAGAACCTTTTTTAATTTTTTTTTTTTTTGCAATTTTCCTTCTCAGCTGCGGGAGGGGGAGGTGGCGGGGAAAGGCAGAGGGAAAGAGGGGAGGGGGGAGGGAGAAAGAAAAAAAAAGAAAAAAGAGATTTTGGAAACCAACATATCGGTCAAAGGGGGAGGGGAGGGAGAGAAAAAAAAAAAAAAAAAGAGAAAGGCCGGCAAAAGTTGGCCGGAATAGTTACCGGCGCTAGAAGCGGTGGTGGAGGTGGTGGCTGGTTGGGTGGGGGAGGAAAAAGAAGAAGAAAAGTTGAAGGGAAAGTTTTTTGTGTATTATTTTGAAGTGTGTAGGTAAAAAACTTTGATAAGTTTTTTGGGGTTCCTGTAGCAAAAGTTGTTAAAAAACTAGTAGCTAAAAAACTTGGCCAAAAACTTCACTTCCAAACAAGCCCGAAATTAGGCAGATGCCCTTCTTTGGTGGAGGATGTGTGTGTGTGTGTGTTTTTTTTTCGGTCGAGTGCTTTTGAAGCATTTGTTAATATATATTTTAGATGTTATATTTTTAAAAAAATAAAATTAATTAGAAAAAGTAAATAAATATAAGAGAGAATAGACAATATTAAATAAGAAAAGTAAGGATAATAATTGCTACTAGATGTATATATTGGTAGGTTAGGTGAATGTTAAATGTATTAACGAATATTCTTGAGGACACCAGTTAGAAAAATTCTTTTTTTTTTTGTGAATTTATTTAAGGAAGACTTTAAACCTTGCTATAATAAGGAAGGGAGAAAAAGTGGAGAGTTTGAAAATCCATACAGATATCTCATATTTATCCAAATAATGTCCCTATTAACTTATAAGTTAGGTTTAGGGGAAGACCAGTTTGAGACAACACATTAAGATAGGACTTCATATATAAGACAACACACATTAATACAATACATTATAAGCTTTATGATTCATAAGTACTTATATTTGAATTATGATGCAGAAAATGCCGACTTCAATGCATTCAAAAGATTAATTTTAGTACCTAAGATAGACTTCATACATGAGATGACACATCAATACAATACATCAATAGCCTGTAAACATTTTCACCAAAGGAAGATATTTCTTGCATTTTTATATTCCCAGGAGCACATAGGATTCATTCCTGAAAAAAATTAGTGGAACGAACCAATAAAATCACATATCTACAGATATGGCGAAGTGGGGAACAATCACATGTTCCCACTAAATTACGATGACTTTTCTTATCCAGAAGTAGATTAAAATAGCAAAGGGGATTATAATCTTTCTGTGGCAAGGCCCTTTCATCTTCGATCCATTTTTTGATGACGATATGGTAGGGATATCAAAATCTATTGTACAACTTTTAGATTGACTTTTTTCTGTTGCTTGTTGCCTTTAAGAAACAGTAATTTTGTTTTATAGGCCCCTTTTTCCGTCTTTTACTTTGTTGAGTTGTTCCACCTCTTTGTGGACGTAAAGATAACTCCAAGGAGATCAAATAGCAAGTAATTCAAGTTTGTACCATAAAAATTGTGTTTATGTGTAATGCATATCGTTGGATGTTTTTTGCTCTTCTTGCCTAAGGAGAATTGTACTCTAATTGTATATTTTACCCAAGAATTTCTTGTATGACCCTTTTAAATTGACAAATATTCTCAATGAAATTAATGCCATATTGCAGCACTTTTCTTATTAAAACATAATCTGTTTATGAAAACATGGCAAATATTCTTTTTCAACCATAGACTGTAAAGCTTTTTGATTATTTACCAAGAACAAATTAATCAGGCACCAGTCCCCGGCAACGGCGCCAAAAATTGACAGGTGCCAAACCTGTGCAATAATAAATACCTACTCGAGAAAAATACAGATTTTGTATATAGCGGTGAGTAGGGTCGAATCCACAGGGACTGGGGATAATTCGTTTCTTCTAGAGTCCAAAGTATGGGGGGTTTTGGATTAAGTGCTAACTAAATAATTTAACTGCAGAAAATAATTGATTAAGAGGAATAATTAAGGGAAAACTCTAGCCAAGGGTACACATCAGAAATGGTTCAGGTACTAGTCATTGATTCACAGATAATTCCACATTTATTAATAGATTAGTTATAGTTGTCATGCACGCGATAAACAACCAACCCTTCCTTAATTTTTCGATAACTAAGGTACGACCGTTAGTTATTTCTCTAACCCAAAAACAACCCTAGGTACGACCGTAGGATTTAATTTCTAGATTGCATTAATAATTAGAAAGACCCAATCCTAACCAACAAACACGCTACGAGGGTTTGTTTAAGCTAGATCATATGCTCCCCTGACATAAACCCAATTACGCCAGTTGCTACTAAGATAGAGATAACGAACAATTACGGATTCAATTACCTCTATTTAGCAAAATAGCCTATATGAATAATTAATTATTGCGCACTAATCAATCACACATAAGGACTATAACAATTAAAAACAGGAAACACATAAATACCAATAAATGAGGAAGCGATTAAAATAATTTCGATCTCACAGTAATTGTTGAACCAAGTCTTCAGTTGTCCCCTTGACTAGAATTAAGAGGTTAGCCCTCCATTAATGGAGAACAACCATGCGAAAGAGCTAAGAGAAGAAAAACTAAAACTATGCTAAAAGCCTAAACTAAAACTATTGATTGATAAGAGTTCTCTGTACGTTTGTCTCCTTTTTAAAGCCAACAATGACTAAAGCTTCTTATCCCTGTGGTCCCCGCTGGAATTGAGAATCAAACCAAAAGTGGGGCTCTACCGAATTCCTTGCTTTTAGTTTCCTATTGCCCGTAGGACTCCAATCTCCTAATCAGCAAAGGAAATGCAATCTCTTTGTAGCACCATGTGGGCCCGGTTGTTTGAAATCCCAATTATCTCCAAAAAGTCCCTCATTTTTGTAGTTTTCTGTTTCACTTCCTGAAATTGAGTCCAATACCAAATATAAGTAAATATTAATAATTAAAACAATATTTGGCAAGGATAAAGGGGAAAATTAACAATAAAATAACCAACAATTAACACCCTATCAATTCCCCCCACACCTAAATCATGCTTGCCCTCAAGCATAAGAACAGCAATTGAACACCAAAATTTGACAATGGCTATTGCTCTAACTATCATATTGCCAAGATACCCAGAAAAACATATATCAAGCATCACAGTTAAGATCCAAGAAAAATCACTCCGGTTAGCTTCCCAACCACCAATTTTTCCAATTTAAAGCAAACTAATCTAAGAAAAAGGAATGGTTGCTCACATTTATCAGCAAATGGTCCAACTATTAACCAAAATCTCGACATTAAAATCACAAACTGGCAAGCTGACTTATTCACATACTAACCCAATCTTTATTTTATTTTTTCCTTTTTTTTTTTGAATAACAAAAGACTTAGTCTATAGCCCTTAGAGCCTTTTGACGCGAACTCCAACATTTGATAGATGGAGGAGCCCGGTTACTCAGCTCCAATCGCTACGGGACCACGCACTCATAGCAACTACTACCTTTTGACGCGAAAATCGACACTTTAGGTGAAGATCCCCGGTTACTCAGTAGTAACACTAGTGGAGTACAGTCACTCTTATTTATGATATATAGCACAATAACTAAAAATAACACAAAAATAACAGCAGCCAGCCTCAAATTTCCAAACATGGAGAACTAAAATTAATAACTGGACCAATTCACATAAAAAAATGCCAACTATCATTCCCTATGCTTAGAAAAGTTAACCAAAAATTGGAAAAGTCAAGCAATTACCGATATTTACCAGAGAGATGTTCATGAACTCAACCACATTAATTTAATATCCTTTTGTTAATAACACTTGGCAATAGCAGAATTAGAGACAACAATCCAACATCAAACTTGGTATTCAAATAAGAACTGACCACTAGGAAAAGAAAAGAAAAGAAAATAAATGAAAAGGGAGATAAATATCAAACTAAAAATAAAGGAAAAACCTTTAGAAACCAAAAATAAAAATACTAGCACCCAAAACTGACCCCCCCACACCTAAATCACACATTGCCCTCAATGTGATAATGTAAAAGCAGAAGGAAGGAGAGGGGCGACGGTACTTCCCTGAAGTCATCAAAATAGGGGCGGCTCAAGTGGAAATTGTGGATTAACTCGCATCTGGAGCTGGTGCCATTCGTGGCTTCACCATGGACTCTAGATATCACTCTAAGCAACAAGAGACTACAATTGCCAACAAATAATGGAAGCCTGAAATTCAAAGTAATAACAATTTTAAAACCAACACAACGAATAAAATGCACAATTCAACCACCTAGAGGACATACAAATACCCCAACACTTTTAGCAATGGCAATCAATAAGCACTTGCGGTCCCAATGTAGTCAATTTCAGAATCAATGCAGTCCAAAAGTGCAACAAATGCTCCAAAGATGTAGGACTTGAATTTAAGAGGCAGAGTACACCAAGCAAGTCAATTAGGCACAATCGATCAGCAATAAGCAAAGGAAGGGACACAGTAGCCTTCCAATTCGACGAATAGGTACAGAGAAGTACCCCACAATACCAGAGCACAGCTCCCAACAATGCACCAAAACAACAAGCCGACCAAACTAAGAGTGGCGCTAGTGCTAATTAAAATAACAAATTTCAGCAATTGGACACAAATTCAGCCAAGATCTCAACAACTGGTTTCAAATTGACAGCCAATTACCCAATTTAAATTCCAGCAACAACCGAATATCATTCGATCAAATTTCAAGAATTTCAAGCAATCACCGCGACCAGTACCACTGGTGCATATACAAGAAGGGATGAAATCAAACGGCCAGCAATAACGATAGGCAAAAGATCTCAACCAGTACCACTGGTGAGTCACAGGGAAAAATTAATCAAACGGCCAACACAACATTGAAATCGATGCCAGAAAATATCCCCAAATGAAGCAGCAAATAAACGTAATTGCACCCTTATAATGAAACCCAGAAAATGTCCAAATTACTTACTGGCTTCAGCCATCACAAAACCCACAAAAAATGTGCAAAATCCAGTAATTTAAGGACCAGAGAAATACTAATCAAGGTGGAAATTGGAATACCTCCACCTGCCAATTTTAGGCAGGTGGTGACGCGCGGCAAAGAGGTGGTGGCGATGGAGCTGCTGGAGGTTGGCGTGAGCTGAGGCGGAGCTGATGATGGCCGCGGGAGAGAGAGGGAAGTGAGGTGGGTGTGGCGCGTCTGGTGGTCAGCCGCTCGTGGCGCACGAGGTCGCAGAGCTGGTGGCGGCTGAGGTTGACCGCACGGCGGTGGTCGCGGACAGAGCCGGAGGAAGGAGGCGGCGTCCTGGTCTGCTGTCGCACGCGGACAGCGGTGGAGGGAGCAGGGGAAGCGACGAGCTGGTGGTGGCGGCAGGCGGCGCGCGAGGAAAAGGGGCCAGCGGCGGCTCTGGTTGCGGATGACGCTGGAGGCGGGCGAGGGTGAGTGAGGTGGAGGAACGAGCGTGAGCTGCGGCAGCGGCGTGAAAGAAAAAAAAAAGAAACAGAGGGAAACAGGGGAGCGGCGGAGAAGAAGAAGAAAAGGAAAGAAAGAAAGAAAGAAAGAAAGAAGAAAAGAAGGAAAGAAAGAAAGAAAAAGAAAAGAAGGAAAAAGAAGAAGAAAAGAGAAAAGGGAAATGTTTTTTTTTTTTTCAAAATTACTCCAACGTGAATCGTCCGAATTGGAAATTACTTTAAAAAAAATGTTTTTCTTTTTTAATAAAATAAAAAAAATATTTTTTTTTTTTTTGAAGATGAACCAGCAACCCCTGTCTCAGGCGTGGACACGCGAAACTGCCCTTAGTCATTTGACCATCCGTCGAAAATTCTCGATCCGTTAGCGTGACCACCTAGCGTGGGCACGTCTAACTACTATAGAGTCGGCAGATCCTGAACGAAAATTTCTTTCTCTCAGGCGTGACCACCTGGCGTGGGCACGTCTAACTGCTATAGAGTCCGCAGATTCTCGACGAAAATTTCTTTCCCTCAGGCGTGACCACCTAGCGTGGGCACGTCTAACTGCTAATTCCCTGTCACCAAACATCAAACTATTAATTGACACTAACACTTAACTAAAACTTCAAAAACGCATGAAAACTGAAACAAATAGTCTTGGGTTGCCTCCCAAGTAGCGCCTTTCTTTAATGTCTTTGGCTAGACATTGTCATCTTTGCTCAGGGAGGATAAAATCGTGTAGCTCGTTTCAGCGCTTCATCTTCTATGTAGTCCTGATATCCCTCGTAAATAGAGTAATCTTTGAACACACGAGATACGGTCTTCCATGGATTAGTAGATGGCGCCAAACAAACAGGTAACGACGACCTTAGTTCTTCCCTCACCCCCCCCATCATGAGCATTTACTGGTTCAAAATATTTTACCATCGCAACTCTTAACTTATTCCTGTCATGAAACTCAAAATCGTCTGGTATAATAAAATCAATCTCACTAACAGGAATTAAAGAATATGAGTTAGGAAAATATTGATTAAGGAATGGAGGAGATGTCACCGCATTTGGAGATTGTTTACTGGATTCATTCACTTGAACCATTTGATGTTGGGGTCTCATGTCTTGCACTTCAACTTTCTTTTCAACTGCATTTTTAGATCCTTCTTCTTGAGATTCTCGCAACACCATGTCATTCGTCAGGATAATTGCACTCTCATCTTCCTCATGGTCGATAATAGTCTGTGAGGGCAATTCTTCACTCATTCGAGAAGTCAATTGCGTTATCCTAGATGTCAATTGATCCATTTGATCTGGCAGGTTACGCATTCTCGCTTGTACCTCCTGATGAAAATCTATTGTCGTCTGATGAAAATTCATTGTCTCTTGTTGAAGTTGATATGCCTCCTGTTGAATTTGATGTGTCTCCTGTTGAATTAGATATGTGTTAGTAGCTAGTGATTCAACTATTTCTTCGAGAGACATACCTGACATGGATGACGGTTCTTGAAACTCTAGCTGTTGAAAATCTATTGGCCTTTGTTCATAATTAAAATTGGAATCATCCCACCATCCTTGATCATACCCGTTTGAAATAGGGTCATACCATGTTTGATATTGAGGCGAAAAATTTCCAAAAGTATCTATTGGAGCACTTAGACCATCTTGAAATGCATGGCATATGTCGATTGAATGATCTGAGGCAAAATAAGTTCCACAATTTGCAGCAGCCCATTGATCATTAGAAAAAGCACAAGCTTCATAACCCTTTCTAGAAATAAAATCCAGTCTATCACCAAAATACGGAATGTTAGCAGCATAAACTATATATATATAATAAAAAAATAAGAGGAAAATAATAAAAAATGAACTCAAAAAGAAATAAATTAATCAGGCACCAGTCCCCGGCAACGGCGCCAAAAATTGACAGGTGCCGAACCTGTGCAATAATAAATACCTACTCGAGAAAAATACAGATTTTGTATATAGCGGTGAGTAGGGTCGAATCCACAGGGATTGGGGATAATTCGTTTCTTCTAGAGTCCAAAGTATGGGGGGTTTTGGATTAAGTGCTAACTAAATAAATTAACTGCAGAAAATAATTGATTAAGAGGAATAATTAAGGAAAAACTCTAGCCAATGGTTCACTTCAGAAATGGTTCAGGCACTGATCATTGATTCACAGATAATTCCAATATTTAGTAATAGATTAGTTATAGTTGTCATGCACGCGATAAACAACCAACCCTTCCTTAATTTCTCGATAGCTAAGGTACGACCGTTAGCTATTTCTCTAACCCAAAAATAACTCTAGGTACGACCGTAGGATTTAATTTCTAGATTGCATTAATAATTAGAAAGGCCCAATCCTAACCAACAAACACGCTACGAGGGTTTGTTTAAGCTAGATCATATGCTCCCCTGACATAAACCCAATTACGCCAGTTGCTACTAAGATAGAGATAACGAACAATTACGGATTCAATTACCTCTATTTAGCAAAATAGCCTATATGAATAATCAATTATTGCGCACTAATCAATCATACATAAGGACTATAACAATTAAAAACAGGAAACACATAAATACCAATAAATGAGGAAACGATTAAAATAATTTCGATCTCACAGTAATTGTTGAACCAAGTCTTCAGTTGTCCCCTTGACTAGAATTAAGAGGTTAGTCCTCCATTAATGGAGAACAACCATGCCAAAGAGCTAAGAGAAGAAAAACTAAAACTATGCTAAAAGTCTAAACTAAAACTATTGATTGATAAGAGTTCTCTGTACGTTTGTCTCCTTTTTAAAGCCAACAATGACTAAAACTTCTTATCCCTGTGGTCCCCTGCTGAAATTGAGAATCAAACCAAAAGTGGGGCTCTACCGAATTCCTTGCTTTTAGTTTCCTATTGCCCGTAGGACTCCAATCTCCTAATCAGCAAAGGAAATGCAATCTCTTTGTAGCACCATGTGGGTCCGGTTGTTTGAAATCCCAATTATCTCCAAAAAGTCCCTCATTTTTGTAGTTTTCTGTTTCACTTCCTGAAATTGAGTCAAATACCAAATATAAGTAAATATTAATAATTAAAACAATATTTGGCAAGGATAAAGGGGAAAATTAACAATAAAATAACCAACAATTAACACCCTATCAAATATACGACATTACTCACTCTTTTCATAACAAATCCTTTAAAAATGCTTACAATGGAGAATTGGCTAACTATTTTTGCACCATAAAAAAAGCAAATCAAGTTCTACTGAATCAATTTCAAGCTTTAAAAACAAACACAAATAATCCTAGACTTTTTTAATAATAAATTAATGGAAAACTACATGTAGAATTATATGAATTTCACGATTAATAAATATAATCATAAAATTGTGTCAATATTAAGGCAAGCAAAGATCGATTACTAAAATATGTTCCAATAATAACAATATAAATGACAGAAATAGAACTCAAAAATAACAAATAAGCATTGATTTAGGGTTTTGAAATCATAAAAATTGAATTTATTGGGAGAATCATTACTGAGGAAAGAGCAAAGAGCTGAGGCGAAATGGGAAATGATGAGAAATGGTGACTGCAGAGAGAATTTAGATTGCTAAGAGATTAATGGGAGAAAAGAAAAGAAAAGAAGAGAGAGAGAGAGAAAGAGTGAAAGAGCAAGAGTAGATTGCAGACCAGGGACTTATGGAAAGAGAAAGAGAATGACAGATGAGAATGCGGAGAGAGGCCGTGAAAGTGTGTTTATGTAAGAAACAAGTGGGAAGAATGGAAGGAGTGGAGAAACCGCTCATATGAAATTATTTCCACTCCTTTCGCTTCTATGGAAGGAGTGCAACTACTCATTTCTTACATAAACATACTTCCTTCCCTTTTATCACCCTGGAAGCAGCAATTGCACATTTTTAACTTGCTCAATTTTAAGTAATGATGAGTTGTATTTTTGCCATTAATTCTATGATTATTTTCCTCTTTTATTATACCAAATATTATTTTAATTGATTGATTCTACTTATATTTGGTATTTGGTGCTAATTGTAGGAAGGTAGAGCAAAAAGAGATAAAAAAATGTGATTTTTCAAGAGTTTCCCAATTCAAAATGGAGTCTACATGGGTTATTGACAGAAGATTAAGAGAAAGTCTATTTGGTTTCAAAAAGCTAAAAATTAGGAAATGATAGGATGGCCGGCCCGTGTAATTAATACTCAAAGGAAGCAGCAATTTCTGGTCCTTTGATTTTCCTTTGCACAGATTTGAGGGAGTAGTAGAAGCTGAATAGGAAACAAAAGAAAAGAGAAAGCCGGATCCCGCGGGAGTGCTACTTGGCCAGGGCTCCTGTTTGACTTCGGGCAGGAAACAATAAGAGACGTGAGGGCACTAGACTTGGTCTCCACTTTTGTCTCCTTTGGCCGACTTTGAAAAGGAGAATTGCTTTGGTTTTTATTTTGAGTCTTTTACTTTTCTTCTTTGGACGGAATTTGGGAGACAGCAAATGTAAGCTTCGAATAGGTTGGTTCTCCATTAATGGAGAACTAGCCTCTTATTTCTAGTCAAGGGACAACTGAAGATTTGGTTCAACAATTACTGTGAGATCTAATTTATTTTAATTGCTTCCTTCATTTATTGGTATTCATATGTTTCCTGCTTTTAACCGTTATAGCTCGTGTGGATGATTGATTAGTGCCCAATAATTAATTATTCATATAGGCTATTTTGCTAAATAGGGGTAATTGAATCCGTAATTGTTCGTTATCCCTATCTCAGTAGCAACTGGCGTAATTGGGTTTATGTCAGGGGAACATACGATCTAACTTAAACAAACCCTCGTAGCGCGTTTGTTAGTTAGGATTGGGCCTTTCTAATTATTAATGCAATCTAGAAATTAAATCCTACGGTCGTACCTAGGGTTGTTTTTGGGTTAGAGAAATAGTTAACGGTCGTACCTTAACTATCGGGAAATTAAGGAAAGTTTGTTGTTTATCGCGTGCATGACAACTATAACTAATCTATTAATAAATGTGGAATTATCTGTGAATCAATGATCAGTGCCTGAACCATTTCTGAAGTGTACCCTTGGCTAGAGTTTTCCCTTAATTTTTTCTCTTAATCAATTATTTTCTGCAGTTAATTTATTTAGTTAGCATTTAATCCAAAACCCCCCATACCTTGGACTCTAGAACAAACGAATTATCCCCAATCCCTGTGGATTCGAACCTACTCACCGCTATATACAAAATCTGTATTTTTCTCGAGTAGGTACTTATTATTGCACAGGTTCGGCCCCTGTCAATTTTTGGCGCCGTTGCCGGGGACTGGTGCCAAATTAATTTGTTTCTTTTTGAGTTCATCTTTTTTTTATTTTTATTTATTTATTTTTCTCTTATTTTTTATTATATAGTTTATGGCTTCTAACACTCCGTATTTTGGTGATTTACTGGATTTTGTTTCCGAGGAAGGCAATGAGACTGATTTTTTTTCTAAGTTTGCATATTTAGAGGCACTAAACTCTATTAGAGAAAGAATGGCTGCTGCAACCTGTGAAATTTGTTATGCCAGGGATCATTCGACCGGTATGTGCCCCGAATATCAAGATAATCTGAGTGTCCCACTCAATAATTATGGAGATTTTTCACCCTGGTCTCAAACGTGCTATGACCCTTATTCAAATGGGTATGAGCAAGGATGGTGGGATGATTCCAATTTTAATTATCAACAAAGACCAATAGATTTTCAACAGCTAGAGTCTCAAGAACCGTCATCCATGTCAGGTATGTCTCTTGAAGAAATAGTTGAATTAATAGCTACTAACACATATCAAATTCAACAGGAGGTACATCAACTTCAACAGGAGACACAAAAGATGAGTAAAGAGATGAAAGAAGGAAGGCGTGAATGGGCATCTAAAATGAGCAAATTGATTTCTCCAGCTTATGAAGAATTGCCCTCACCGACTATTATCGACCATGAGGAAGATGAGAGTGCAATTATTCTGACAAATGACATGATATTGCAAGGGTCTCAAGAAGAAGAATCTAAAGATGCAGTTGAAAAGAAAGTTGAAGCGCAGGAATTGAGACCCCAACATCAAATGGTTCAAGTGAATGAATCCAGTGAACAATCTCCAAATGCGGTGACATCTCCTCCATTCCTTGATCAATATTTTCCTGACTCTTATTTTTTAATTCCTGTTTGTGAGAGATTGATTTTATTATACCAGAAAATTTTGAGTTTCATGACAGGAACAATTTAAGAGTCACGATGGCAAAATATCTCAAACCAGCAAGTGCATGTGATGGAGGAGTGAATGAAGATTTAAGGTTATTACTTGATTGTTTGGCGCCATCTACTAGTCCATGGAAGACCGTAGCTCGTGTGCTCAAGAATTACTCTATTTACGAGGGCTATCAGGATTACATAGAAGATGAAACACTGAAACGAGCTACACGATTTTATCCTCCATGAATAAACAGGACAATGTCTAGCCAAAGACATTAAAGAAAGGCGCTGCTTGGGAGGCAACCCAAGACTCTTTATTTTAGTTTTCTTATGCTTTTTGGAATTTTTGTTAAGTGTTAGTTGCATTTAGTGATTTGTTG
Source organism: Coffea eugenioides (assembly GCF_003713205.1). Lineage (NCBI taxonomy): Eukaryota > Viridiplantae > Streptophyta > Magnoliopsida > Gentianales > Rubiaceae > Coffea > Coffea eugenioides. The sequence goes on along the minus strand of NC_040043.1, from coordinate 378,132 downwards.
CTTTTGTGGCAGGAAATTGGCAGCTAAACGTGCCCACGCTAAGTGGTCACGTAGGAGAAAACGAGTTGGAAGACGACGGTCAGAAGACTCGGTAGCAGTTAGGCGTGCCCACGCTAGGTGGTCACGCTAAAAGATCAAAAAATTTCAACGGATGATCAAAAGACTAGGGGCAGTTAGGCATGCCCACGCCAAAGCTAGAGGTTCCTTGAAATAAAAAAAATAAAAAAAAGGGGGACGAAAAGACGAAATTGCCCTTGTCAAAAAAAAAAAAAATTTTCAAAGGCCCATAGCCCTATTTGCTTTCTTCTCCTTTCTTTTCTTTTTCTTTCTTCTTTCTTCTTCCTTTTCTTTCTTTTTCTCCTTCTTCTTGCGTTTTCCTCGGCCGCCGTCCGCACGTCCGCCGCCACCTCTGTTCGCCGTCGACCGTTCGCTGCCATGCAGCTACCCAAGCTCCTCGCGCGCCGCCCACCCCCCTTTTTACGCGCCGCCATCGATCGCCGACCACCAGCCGCAGCAGCCATCAGCAGCTTTCTGCGCAACTCCATCGAGTGCAGATCCAGCTCTTTGGCAGACCGCACGCGAGCTCAACCACAGGCACGACCTCCGCGCGCAGCTCGCCTCCTCTGCGCGCAGCTGCCTCTGCAGCCCAGGTGCTCCAATCCACCAGCAGCTTTCTTCGCGCGCAGCCCCAGCGCCAGTCCAGCCCAGGCGCGCAAAGCAGCAGGCAGCCAGTCCGAGCGAGTCAGCCTTTCGCTCAGCAACCAGGCGCACCAGCACGCGCCAGCAGCCAAGCGCGAGCGACCCCCTAGCAGGCCGGCACCCTTCTCCTTCGAGCCTCCTCGCGCGACAAGAGTAGCAGAGCAGCAACTCAGCCTCAGCTGCGCGCGACCTCCGCGTGCTTGACAGAGCGCGTACGACGCACGCGCGGTGCTAGGTCCTCCCCCGCTCTCCATTTCACCCACGGCCAGTCAAGCACTCCGGTGATTTCTTTCTTTATTCTTCCGTCATTAACTAGCTGAGGCCAGATTACTACTTCTTTATTAGCTTATGTCAGATTTTAATTTCGTAGCTGAGGCCAGATTTTTTATTTGCTAGCTGAGGACAGAAAATTTGTGCTTGTTTGGGTGCTGTGACATATATGTGGATTGATTGTTGATTATTTGGTTAACGTTGTGCCCACCCAGTGATATTTGGGGAAAGTTTTTACTCTAGTTGCCTGTTTAATTAGTTTGTGGGGAAATTTTGCTATGTTATCTAATTAATTGATTTTTGGGTTGAATTGGCAGTATTTGGGAAAAATTTTGTCGTTCACATGTTTAATTAGTTTTTGGGGTGAGTTTATTATCCGTTTCTGCACTTGTTTGTGATTGGGAGCTGTGACTGGGGATCATTTGCCTTGTTGGTTGTTTGTTGACATATTTTGAACACCATTACTTTGCCTTTGTCTTGTCCACTGATATCCAATGACCAAATCCAAGAACAAAGGCAAGAGCAAACCTTCCATCTCTACCCCACAGCCCACAGTCCCCTTGAGTGGATCTGCCCCCTCGACTAGGCCGGGAGGACCCCGGACTGTCCTCTGCGGCACCTCCACCATCTTCGTCCGCCGATAGCCAGCTTGCAGCCCTTCGGCTCCAGATGCAGCACATGGACACTCGGATGGAGCGGATGGAGGGTCAAATGTGCGGGATGGCCCAGAATTTAGCACAGCATCTCTATCACGTGGGTCTCCGCCCGCCTTTCCCTCTCCAGCCGTAGTTCAGTTCTGCCCTCCTCCGTTTTAAGGGAAGTGTCGTTGTCCCAATATCTCTGTTTTGCTCTTTCTTTGCTTACATTGAGGGCAATACAAGATTTAGGTGTGGGGGGGTAGTATATTGGCTTTTTATTGAAAAAGTGCAAGTGTAGGCATTTTTGTTGGAATTTTTTGTTTGACTTTGTCCAATTTTTGCCTATCTTTGTGCTTATTTGTGATTATTCCTAATAAACGATGGTTAGATGTCTCAAATTTTTCTATTGCTAAGATTTTACACTTTAAGGTGTTGAGTATGACATGGTTGATTTTAAGGGTATCTCTTTGGTGAATATTTGAGATTTTGTGACTTTTGCACTTTTTGGTTAACTTTTCTAAGTATTGTAAATATTTGTCTAGCATTTTTTGTGCAAATTGGTTCAGCTATTAATCTTAGTTCTCCATGTTTAAGAAATGAAGCGGGTTTGTGTGGTATTTAATTTTATTTTTGGTGCTTATTTATGAATAGTATTAGGCTATACTCCGCTAGTATCGTTGCCTAGTAACCGGGAGTCTTCACCACAAATGTCGACTTTCGCGTCAAAAAGCGACGATAGCTATGAGTATGTGGTTTTTAAGCGATGATGGCTGAGTAACCGGGCTCCTTTATATGGCCAATGTCGGAGTTCGCGTCAAAACGCTTGAATGGCTAAAAACTAAGCGTTCCCCCTAAAAAAAAAATATCATCATTCATGTGTGGGGATATTCTAGAAAAAAAATATGTGCTAATAGTGAAAAATATGGAAGTGCTTGAATGAATTGTTAACCCGCTGATCCCTGAATTTTAATGTTGAGATTTTGCTTACTAGTCGAACCATTTGCTTATGGATGCTGGGTGAATATTTTATATTCTTAGATTAGTTAGTCATAAATTGAAAGAGTCCTTGATCTTGAAAGCTAATTGGAGAGATATTTCTTGCAAATTGCCACTAATACTTGACATGTATTTTAATTGTATTTTGGCAATAGACGATTTGAGCAATAGCCATTGTTTGAATTCGATTGCTTGATTTGTTGTTCTCATGCTTGAGGACAAGCATGATTTAGGTGTGGGGGAAATTGATGAGTTGTATTTTTGCCATTAATTCTATGATTATTTTCCTCTTTTATTATACCAAATATTATTTTAATTGATTGATTCTACTTATATTTGGTATTTGGTGCTAATTGTAGGAAGGTAGAGCAAAAAGAGATAAAAGATGTGATTTTTCAAGAGTTTCCCAATTCAAAATGGAGTCTACATGGGTTATTGACAGAAGATTAAGAGAAAGTCTATTTGGTTTCAAAAAGCTAAAAATTAGGAAATGATAGGATGGCCGGCCCGTGTAATTAATACTCAAAGGAAGCAGCAATTTCTGGTCCTTTGATTTTCCTTTGCACAGATTTGAGGGAGTAGTAGAAGCTGAATAGGAAACAAAAGAAAAGAGAAAGCCGGATCCCGCGGGAGTGCTACTTGGCCAGGGCTCCTGTTTGACTTCGGGCAGGAAACAATAAGAGACGTGAGGGCACTAGACTTGGTCTCCACTTTTGTCTCCTTTGGCCGACTTTGAAAAGGAGAATTGCTTTGGTTTTTATTTTGAGTCTTTTACTTTTCTTCTTTGGACGGAATTTGGGAGACAGCAAATGTAAGCTTCGAATAGGTTGGTTCTCCATTAATGGAGAACTAGCCACTTATTTCTAGTCAAGGGACAACTGAAGATTTGGTTCAACAATTACTGTGAGATCTAATTTATTTTAATTGCTTCCTTCATTTATTGGTATTCATATGTTTCCTGCTTTTAACCGTTATAGCTCGTGTGAATGATTGATTAGTGCGCAATAATTAATTATTCATATAGGCTATTTTGCTAAATAGGGGTAATTGAATCCGTAATTGTTCGTTATCCCTATCTCAGTAGCAACTGGCGTAATTGGGTTTATGTCAGGGGAACATACGATCTAATTTAAACAAACCCTCGTAGCGCGTTTGTTAGTTAGGATTGGGCCTTTCTAGTTATTAATGCAATCTAGAAATTAAATCCTACGGTCGTACCTAGGGTTGTTTTTGGGTTAGAGAAATAGTTAACGGTTGTACCTTAACTATCGGGAAATTAAGGAAAGGTTGGTTGTTTATCGCGTGCATGACAACTATAACTAATCTATTAATAAATGTGGAATTATCTGTGAATCAATGATCAGTGCCTGAACCATTTTTGAAGTGTACCCTTGGCTAGAGTTTTCCCTTAATTATTTCTCTTAATCAATTATTTTCTGCAGTTAATTTATTTAGTTAGCATTTAATCCAAAACCCCCCATACCTTGGACTCTAGAAGAAACGAATTATCCCCAGTCCCTGTGGATTCGACCCTACTCACCGCTATATACAAAATATGTATTTTTCTTGAGTAGGTACTTATTATTGCACAGGTTCGGCCCCTGTCAAGTAACAACTCGATGCTTAGTGTTCAGGATGAATTGCTTAACCCTCTACTACTTGAGGCAGCTTTATAGCTCTTTGAGTGATGTTCTCCATGGACTTAAAAATAGGTTTTCTTCATGGTGCAATATTCTAATTTAATCACTAAGGCATGTTATGAAGCATAGAGTTCTTGGATCCAGATAACCTCGGGTGAATGCTTTGAAAGATTATTATGACTTTTTTGAGATGTTTTTTACTATAAGCATGTTGAATGTAGGTAGATGATTGCATAAGCAAGAGGAAATTTAGTAAAACAAGTAACTATATTGAGGAAATGTGGCTTTATGACTCGTCATAGGGTGGTGAGTTTTAGGGCACACTTGATGTGTTGTCTTTTATACGTAAATATGAGTTGTATATTAAATTAAATCTATAAATATGAGTTGTATATATATGCGGGGCAGGACGGGTCGGGTACCCTCGAGTTTTTAATTATGTGACCCTAACCCGTCTTGTATCTAAACAAGTACTCAACCCTTTTTTGACCTAATCAAATAATACAGATCAGGTATCCTAATTTTCGGATCAGATCGGATATGGCGGGTTTTTGGCTTGATAGATATTTTTGCCCACTCCTACTTTCAGTTCTCAAAAATCAATCTAAAGACAAAAGACCTTATCAATCCATTTTCCTTACTTTCTTTACTTCACATGTCTTCCAACCAAACCATGTCTTAGTATATTGTTTATGTATATTACCTAACTCTTTTTTTTTCACTAAGTTTTTCTCTTCTTTCTTTGTCATTTAGTATTTTGAATATGGGCTAGTATATTTTATAAAATGTGTTATGGGTTCTCTGGAACATATTGAGTTAATATTATTGCTTTAGATTTGGCTTTTCAAGCACCTTTTAGTAATTTGTAATATATTCTTTGTTTTTCATACATTTCATCTATGCCATACCCATATGCAAATCCTAAATGTTAGACAAATCAATAAAAATTATTAGTCATTGCCTAACATAACCACTTTTGAATACTATAAATACACGTTTTATGCACACTAGTGTTCAAGGCAACTTGATGTATGTGACGGACAAGAAAGACTCACTACATCACCAGAGACATGATGGACAACTAAAGGCACAGTCCCATGCCTAGCACATAAAAGGCTATACCAAGGTTCAGTAGGAAAATAGCTTTGCAGTACCACATTGCATGTGGTGCAGAAATCAAACAGTAATGGAAATAGAGAGAAATACAAATCAAACTCCTGTCCTCGACGATACAAAATGCAATCAGTTAAAGCAAGCACAAGATGGCCCATCGCTATGACTAAGCCGGCATAATTAGAACAAGCAAATGACGTCAAGTCAGTCCAATCTGATAGCGATGACAAAGCACATCAATCACCAACACTTCTAATGTGGCTCCTGAAGTAGCAGTAGCCGCCACAAGGTAAATGACATATGAAGTGCATGATGTTGCTCTAAACCAGCAGATGCACACTCCAATCCAAGGCATAACAAGATTGCGAGGACTAAACAATGACAAAAGCCAACACAACAACTCCTAACCTGAAATTAACACAAGAAACAAAACAAAGATAAAATTCAGGATCTAGCATTTTAAGTACTTTCAACAGCCCTCAGGAGATTCAATGCAACTAACAAGTTCATATATATTTCAACTTTCTAAGTAAATCAAGAAATATATGACACATAGGTAAAAATGAAGAACATATCACATTAATGCCAAATCCAATCTTGTTGAGCTAAACCTCCAATCAAGAAGAATGCATGTTCTTAGCCTCAAGCCAATTCAATGACCTCCAATAAATATTTGTGATGGTATCATTAATAAATCCTACAAAATATATTGAAAAATGACTAATTTGATAGGTAAGAGGAAATTTACCCCCAATTTGTCATGTAAAAGGCCCCACAAAACCATTGCCCCTATTGATGGGTTTTTAATATGTGTACAAGTTTAAATCTAATTTATACTCATTTTGACTGCAAGTATACAGGTCAATTTAGTAGTTTAGGGCATATATCGGGTCGATCCCACGAAAAAGATTAGACAATACCGGCGCTACTAAAATTTTTCTATTATTTAAACGATCAATGAATTAAAAGAAATAAAACTATGCTAACTTTATGTAAGAAAATAGAAAATAAAAGCTCCTTAGGTTATGGTATCCCTAACTATTCATGCAAGTGCTATTTTTGGATCATTGTGTACTACTATCTTGGATAGTTATGGAACAATTTTCTTATGCATGTGAAACTTGCTCTCATAGTGAATCAACTATACTTATAACTAATCCATACCTACTCTCGTGGTTATGAAATTAGTTACAAATTCATTTCTTCTATGAAATTGCACGGAACAAGCCACTAAAGCCATATAAGTGCACCTCTACTCTCGTGAGTGTACTCCATAAGTTTTAGTACTTCTTGAACTAGTGTTAAATCTCAATTTTCATTGAAGAAACAACACATTTAGATAATCACAATTAATGGTACCAAATTAATCATGATTTGAGGAGCAAAAGTGTTAAATAATTTGCTCAAAATAATAGCATCAAATAACCAAATAATAAACACTAACAATCATAGAAAATTCAACCAAACCCAAGGCATAAACCTTAGAAACACATAATAAACATAGAATCCAAACTTGTATATTAACTAAATAATAGAATCAAGTATAAAAGATGAAGAGTTTGGAAAGAAATATAACTCTTGTCACATGAGTTCATCTCCTCCATCTTCATCTCATTCTTCATCTTTGCCTAACTAATAAACAAGAAAGATAAACTAACTAATTAAACTATCCTAAACTATACTAACCTAACACTAAGAAAATGTAAGAGCTACATTTTAGTTGTATTTCTTGCACTCTCCAAACTCTCTTGAATCTTGCAACTCCATGGCTATTTATAGATGAATGTAGTCAAGAAATGAGGCTTCAGACATCATTTTTACAGCTGCAAAGTGGTTGTCACACATCCATCAATAGCTGTGAATTATTGAAGAAGGAAACAAGTTGTGCAAATAGAGAGCAGCTATTTCTGATCTGAATCTGGCCAAGAATCCAGCCATAATCTGGTCGGATTGCTCCCCTGCTTTGCTTCTCAATTTCTGTTCAGTCTTCAAGGTCATTCCAATTTTTCATCAACTTCAACTGAACTTTTTTCGATGATTGGATCTGAATTAACTCTTGACCAAAACAGAAAACTTGTAGCCCTTTGAGTTACTTTCCAATGCATCAAGAATCACCTCATTTGGATTTGTGTAGGCTGAGAAATGACTGAAATACCCTTAACTACTTAATGCCTTGTTTCAGTTTTGACCATAGAAATTGGCTACTATAATTCGGCCTTTTGACTTGGAAAACCTTTAAACTAGATTTTGATGTACAAGAATTGGGTACAAGAATCATCTATGAATTAGGTACAAGAATCATCTCAATCCGATCATTGTAACTCAAGTTATAATCAAAATACGAAAATGTATCAAAATTATCAACTTTCCGATTTCATCCAAATGAAGTCTATTTCCAATTCCTATAAAAATTATGGACAAAATGCTAGTAAAAAGGGACAAAAACTCCATTTAAACACTTAAGAGCATTTTAAATTAATTATAGCCAAAATAACTCATTTTCTTCTTATAATATTGTCAAAGTGGCTAAAAATAACATAAAATGTCATTCAAATATAGCTCAAATTATTCACTTATCACCTATTATCATGCTCTCAATTAATCCCAAAATTGAGCGAACAAAACAGATGAAGTGCCAGAGACGATGAGCCCCTTGCAAAGCACCAACTCCATGCACATCCAAGTGGATGTGTCCAGGCCGACCACTATGGCCACTCCTTGAATTCCCGCCTCGTCTTGACATGGTTCAAGAAGAAATGATTCTGGAAGCTTATTCTGTTCAGCTTATTCTTAAGAAGAGATAAGAATGAATTTCTTGTTGCTAATTCTGTTCAGCTTACAGTCGCGGACCCCACCAATATATTCACAAATCAACAGTTAGTTTCTGACCAACTCTAACTACTAAACCAAACTACACCGTTTCTTACTTTGCTAAGCTTCTAATCATTTCATCCAATCATCACTAATTCCCAATTTCAATTACAATTCACTTCCCAATTTCAATCATTCTTCGTCCTGACAAGGTGCTCAGTTTTGATTCGTTTTAAATGCTCTGTAAACGAGGTGACGGCACCGCGGAATGAGGGATGAGGAATATAGGGTTTGACAATGATATTTATTTTGGGCAAATTTCACTTTACCCCCCTGTGATTTAGCATTTTTTTACATAATCCCCTATAGTTTCAAAAGCTATACATAACCCCCTTATGGTTTGGATTAAAGTGTCAAAGTGACGGCAATGATCATTCATAACGGCGTCAGCTAAAATGTCAAAATTACCCTTATGTAAAGTTGAAATTTATGTATTAACCAAGGGGGGTTATGTGTATATTTTGAAAATCATAAGGCGGGTTATATGGTAAAATATTAAACCATAAAGGGGTTATATGGTAAAATATAAAAATCATACGGGGTTAATGTGTCATGTATTTATAAGGGTAATTTCGACATTTTTAGAAGTTCCGTTACGAGTGAATATTTTTGTTACTTTGACACTTTAATTCAAACTATGAGGGGGTTATGTATAGTTTTTGAAACCATAGGAGGTTATGTAAAAAAGGGTAAATCACAGGGGGGTAAAATGTAATTTACCCTATTTATTTTGCAACAAAATCCCTGTATTTTGATTTTAATTATCATCTTAAGAAAGTAACTTAATCCCCTTATAATTTTGCATTTTTTAATATAATTTCAGCCCCTCATACTTGAAAATTTTACCTTTCTAACCAAGCTTATGGTTTTTTCAACCTAATTGCACATTTAATTAAATTTTTTTTATTAAAATACACTTTATACATCATTGTGCATAAATTTTAGAATAATTTATTTCTCAAATTCTTATCCACTATGAGTTTAAGAAGCACACTGCTGAACCCCTACCCAAAATTGGACACATATCTCCGGATCCTACAATTTTCAAATATACGAATATGACACTTAGACACACACCCGTATCCGACCCCAGCACCCGAGTCCAAGTAACATAGCTAACGATAACTAAACTGCACATTATGCAAATTCTTCAATTTGAATTGATGCAAAGTCGTACAGGGAATGGGCTAAACCAACTAAATTACAAAAGACCAAGAATCAAGCTTAATTATATAAGTTCCCATTAAACACCAAAGATAACAACAGAAATGGATAGACAAAAAATTAACCACAATGAGCAAAAATACAATTAATCTTCAAATAGCTTGATTCTGATTGCTCAGTCAGTTATTTAGTGCAAGATAGGAGTACTTGGACGATCAGATTAGATGAAGCCATGATGGAATACTGGGTTTGAAAATCACTTAGTGGTACTTTTAATTGTATTCATTACGTTTTCAGAGCCAGCCTTCTTTTCATACAGTAAGAATTTATGCATAGAGAAAAATGCAGTTTTAATACCCAAACTTTAACAGATGAGCATTTTTAGTCCTCAAACTTTGGATGAAAATAAATTTGGTATCCAAACTTTCAACTTTTGAGCACGTTTAGTACTCTTGACGGTTTTTTTTCCAAATTATTACGTGAAAGAGTCACGTGATAGTCACATATCTAGCAACTATTAATAAAAAATTGCCAAAAAATGTAAAATATCCTTTTGAAAAAATAATTAGTTCTTAAACTTAGTACTTAGTGTCAGAAGACTATTTTAATTGATAAAATTATTAGCCCTTAAACTTAGTACCTAGTATCAAAAGGATATTTTACGTGATAACTTAGTCTCAGAAGAAAATTTTACATTTTTTTGGCATTTTTTATACAATAGTTGCCGGACATATGACTATCACATAATTTTTTTCAGTAGTAATTTGGGACAAATCCGTCAAGAGTACTAAATGTGCTCAATAGTCGAAAAATTGGATACTAGATTTGTTTTTGTCCAAAATTTGGGAATTAAAACTGTTCACGTGTTAAAGTTTGGGTACCAAAACTGCATTTTTCTCTTTATGCATAAACAGACTTCGTCCGGCAACGGTCTGCACAGTCATTCTACAAATGATCAATCATCCCTGCTCAAACCTTCGAGACTCGGAGAAGCAGAGCACGAATGCTTTATGAAGGCACTATGGGTTCACTTGTACAGAGCTTTCAACTTAGGATTCATTCAATGAGCATAAACACCATATTGCAAAAACACGAAAAATGGTACAGACAAGTTCAGCTTTATATAAACAGCAAAACATGTCTTCGCTTTAACATATCCACAATTACTGCCCCAGTGGCATCACTCAATTGAGCTCAAGGAACATACATTACCTATTAATCTAACTCTTTAAGCCGACTCCAGATTACAATTTTTTTTTCCGACTCGTTACACATAGTATTGTGTAGTATTTATGCTACAAATCACTATAATAAAGCCTTCCATCCTCCTTGTTTTCTTGAGATGTAAGTATACTAGAATAGTTATTTCAACTATTTGTAGCATGCTTATTTTGGACACAATGCAGATTATGGCACTTGTTCATGACTGCGTGTGCTCTTTCTGTTCTAGTTGGTGAAGATTGGCAATACTTCATTTCAGTGGAAAAAAACCAGAGCATTACGCTATGATGGTTGCTCTTCTTAGTCGTAGATCAGGCTTGCTGGTGAAAGAATATGAACTCGCGAAACAATTGGCCGTTAACCACCCAAAATATGCCTGGGAAATGTTACTCAAATCTTAGAGCTTCCTATGCTAATTCATTGAAGATGTTTAACCATATATGATTGGGGAAGGATATTATATTCTTTAAATTTATGTGTTGTACGTAAACTATAAATAAATGTACATGGTTATATTTCTTAGTTTGTGTTTAATGACAAATCTCATCCACTAAAAATGCATGACTTTTTGGAGGTTGACGTATAAATATAGATATCAATATAAAAAAAAAAAAAAGCAGCCAATAATTATCTGATTACCCTAATTTTTACAAAATATACGACATTAATCGCTCTTTTCATAATGTTATTATACACTAAATTACGTAATAAGTACAACGACCCTAGAGAACCGAATTAAAGTACAACCACACTGCCTCTGCCCAAGCTTTTCCAGTTCCTTATTCCTAGTTGCCTTTCGGATACTCGAAGCCATGATAAAACTAATCCAATAGGAGATTATAATCTTATAATTAGATGAAGTAAGACACTGATTTAGATCCTGGAGGCCAAAATAAACCAAAAAAAATAAAAAACCACTATAAGATGTTAATCTATGACCATCACAGTACGTATACTACAAAGTTATCGGTTGCACTGATACAACTATAAAAGTTTTGCCAAACATGTTAGAACAACATATATTTTTCACTGTGTATTATGTCTGTGTGCGCGTAGGTTTGTGTGTACCAGAAAATTTTCATGGCTAGAAAATTTGTTGACGAATTTTAAAAGAATCAAAACTCATCTGGTGCATGAGATTTTAGCCCTTGGGGTTAAAAAAAGGCAACTTCCTATTGAAAATAGAAATGAAGAAGAAATATATTCCTTTTAGTACTTAGTAGTGGAAAGTATACGAGAAGGAAGGAAATGATACTAGTTGAGTAGATGAAAGTAATTTCCTTTTATCTTGTCTAGATATGACAGCAAATAGGAAAAGTAAAAGGTAAATGTAAAAGTTCTCTACATTTAGAGAACTTTTACGTGTATTTTGTAGAGAACTTTTACATTTAAAATACCAAAAAAAAAAAAAACACTACGTGTATTACTAACTCTTGTTTTTGAGGGTTGTCAATTGCCTCGCTTGTGCATTAATTATCATCCTCATGAGAAATCCTGTCTGGCCAGATGACGAGAACAATTTGTACCAATCAGCTTCGGAATTTTCTTGATCCTCTTCAATGTATGGTCTGCTCTAAATCTCGTTGCCATTTGCTAGCTGGCAATCGATAAAATATGTGAGTCCTGACGAAATATATCTCCTGAGGAAATTCATCCCCAACAGGACTTGGAAAATGGCGAAGTACAAGATGCTGGTTCTTAAGGAGTAGCAACTTTTTGGTGAGGATTAACTGATTAAGCTTTGCTGCTGGCCTTATAGAGCAATAATTATGTGACATATATGTGGGAGAAATAACACAACCTGCATGCTTCATGCTTCAGTTTGACTTGAGGCTTCCTTTTTGAATTCTATGGTAGTATTTGTTCACGCAACAGGTTGATCCTCAGTGCCACTTTTTCAGTGGCAATTCAGTGCCACTTCTATATTTATGCCAAGTGTTCTATTTATTTAATTTGTCATATGTTGTTTATTTAAATTTCTTCTACCATCACGTGATTAGTGGGATTGGCACTAGGTTTATCACCGAATAGTGGCACAGAGGATCCCAACTGACATGTTATACCACAATTTACTCTTAAAAGTATTTCCAGTGCCACGGCTTTAAGTTTATAACTTTGATATGGTATAAAATGAAAGGAAATGGCTCAGTGAAATAAAGCTAGCTGAGTGGATTAACAGAGCATCTATTTTATATTTATCCATTTCTTTATCTATTTGTTTTGGTGTCATAACAGAGCATCTATTTTATATATATCCATTTCTTTATCTATTTGTTTTGTTGTCATTGTTACTATTATATATTATAGTGGTGCAATTTGGTGAAAGTTTCTAGCCCATCCACCAGTGCCCAAATTTTACAGGGTAATTGCATTTTCACTGCAACAAGGTCAAATATTCATCTGCATATATGGCTCTTTCAGCCCTGGTTTTCTGTGTTGAACTTGCATATATATGCTTTGGCAATAATCAAAAGTACCTGTACTCAAAGCATACAACAAATAGGCTTCAAAAGGAACAGAGCTAATACTTTCCGCTGGATAATTTTTTTCAAAAAGAGAGCTAATACTTTCCAAACGTTGTGTAGTAGACAGGGACTGAATCCATGAGTCATCTTCCAAACCAAATCTTTGAACAACTTTCGGCCATCTCTTTTCAAATCCATGACTATGAGTCATTTGCTCATCTGTCATTGACTTGAAGATGCACTTATTGAACTTGGTAACAAAATCTTCACACTGTCTTGTCATGTTGCTGAGCTTTTCTTGAATCTTACCCACTACATGCCACAAACAAAAACAGCGGCAAGAGTCTTTAAAGACCTCAAATATAGCTTCTTTCAACATCACATCTTGGTCAGTCAAAACAACTTTGGGAGCTTGTCCATCCATTGCTCGAAGCCACGCTCGCATCAGCCACACAACAGTAGATTTGCTTTCATCTCCAATCAATGCGCAGCCAACTAAAAGATAGAATTTGGAAGTGATGATTTACATCAATAAAAGGCAGAAACCACATCGTTGAAACTTTCATAGTCAAGCCTACCTTTGGCATCAACCCAAAATACAATTCTCAAGCACTGTTCTTGGTTCAAATCAAGTGCATAGAAGAAATTAATTAGGATTCTCCTCTTGCATACACAGGAAATGTTCAAGCATTGCTTGTGCATCTCTGTCCTCTAACGCCAAACGTTGACCACTATAATCCTTGCTTCCATCATTTTTATTCTCAGGTTTTTTCCTATTACTAGATTGTCGGGACATTGCTACATACGTCAATTTTGTCCTGGCATGAACAGCATGCAACATATCAAGTTGCTGCTAGCCAGATGTATGTTTCTATAATCTAGAAAGTAGTATGCCTGGTTTGGAAATATCTCATGGTTATGTTCTTTTATGAAACTCTGAATAATCCAACGTCCATCTTGCCTTCTCTTCACATGCATGCATGCAGGGGCGGAGGGAAAGGGGGCCATGGGGCAACCGCCCCCCTCCAATTGTTAAAAAAAAAAATTTCTAAGTAAAAATTTTTTTATTATATTGTTTTGCCCCTCAAATATTGATAAAAATTTTCACTTTGCCCCCCCTCCAATTGTTATAAAAAAAATTTATAAGTAAAAATTTTTTTATTATATTGTTTTACCCCCCTCCAAAATATTGATAAAAATTTGCACTTTGCCCCCTCTCAAGGACTCAAACAATAATATTTGAAAGTTATTTGGACTTGGTCCAAATAACAAAGAGTCGCCCTCCCTAATTGCAATTCCTAGCTCCGCTACTGCATGCATGCCTTGCAATCCGATTTTGTCGAGGGCCTATTTATTCTGCCTCTTTTTTCTCTTCACTGGAACGTTAAACATGCTATCTGCATTTGCAAGAGGTTCTGCAGTTTCTAATGTACTACATTCCCGCTTGTCGCCATATCTGGTACACACAAATTTTGCATCAACAAATTACCCGGATATTCTAGATTGTCGGCTAGCTGCAAATTCAATAGATTTTGCATATTGTTTATAACATGAAAAAGCTTCCTAGACTCAAACTTCCATGCCTTCATGAAGATCAAACTCTTTTGCACACTCATAGCCATCCCATCTGCATCAAACAGATGGTCTTTAATATTTGCTCTACCATTCAAATCAGAACCTGCACTTTCTTTGTTATGCCCCCATATTTACTACACATGCCAACAACAATATTATATCGTTTGTGCTTACGCGTGTATCTGGCCTATTCTCTCCCTTATCTGCGTCTTGTTTTCCAGACGGCTGCTCGAGGTCAAGTTCCCTTGAGGGATGGCTCTTCTTGCATTTTAACCTAATTATTTACTTTGACCTGTCAACCATAAATACAGCATGCAGTCATAACAGACAACCGAACACGTAAGAAAGTGCAGGAGAACAAACTATTACTCAAAAAGTCATAAAAAAAAATCAGATTCAACTATAATTATAGTTGGAAATTCATGCTACATGTTACTGCATTCAATAGATAATGAGGCCAAAGAATCTCAGAAACTTAGTTGTCTACCCCCCCCCCCCCCCCCAAAAAAAAGAAGGATAGACACGAAGAGTTTATGGATGAAGGAACCAACGCAACAGCTGGGATTTGAGGAGATGAAGTGAGCCACTCTCTCACACACACACACAGTCAATAAACTGGTGTATTAAGTTCTTTAGAAAACCACCAGCTTGGGCTGGTGGCGTGAAAGGTCAAGATTTCAAATATTGCCTCCCACCAATTGCCACAACAAGTGGCTCTTCTAAAAAAATCCAGACGGGTGTGTAGAGCACCCATCTGGTCAGGAATGACAAAAAAAAAAAAAAAAAGTTCTTTAGAACTGCCATGTAACAGTTCTAGCAGGATTCATGCTGCATGTAAAAGATACTAAGAGGAAAAAGGAAAATTCACCACATGAAGCTGTAATAACCATCAAAGGCACAAATGAAACACTAAATGGAACAATTTTTGAGCAACCGAAATTGAGAAACTACAATTGGATTGCTTTAGATTAAAGAGTAATACTTTCTGAAAGAAGTAAGTGCACAATAATCACTTCTCAAAAGCCAATAATGAAAAAGTACCACACTAAGTAATCCGATGAAGCATTAAAAACAATGTTCTTCAAAAGCAATTTTGCATGTGAAAACTCAGTATTCTCGCTACTGCTAATGAATTCAGAAATTATGCAGCAACTTTTAGCAGAGAGTTCAGAAATTATGCAGCAACTTGTAGCAGAGAGCTAATAACACTTCTCTTGATACAAATAGGACATTTTACACGAGTAAAACACTGTAATGAAACACAAACAGTCCAGCGCGTTCAATATGACATGAGAAACAAATTTACATATAAACAAGTAATGTGATAAATAATTCTGAAACTTTTCCCCAGAAAGTGCTTCCACCTCCATAGTTCAAATACATTTACATTGGAAAACCATTCTCTTGTTATTACAAATAAGTTTTCCAGCATCCATGTTCAAAATCATCAAACACTCTTATTCTTTGTGGCAAACAGCAATACTAGAATCACTTCTTACCTTCCTATTCACTTATTTCACACATTTGTTGCTGCTCTTTCATAGTATGTGGCCTTACACAACTCTCCCACTTGTGAATTATCTGGCAACTAAGATTGCCCTGTTTTCTTCCCATTTTCTTACCCTTAATACCCCTTTTTCTTTAACCTCTTTATTCTAGCATTCACTTTAGATGGTGAACCAAAAAAAGAAAAATATATAAGCTTTTTTTTCTCTTCATTACAAACTCTTTTGAGCTATTCCTACCATAAAAATATTGTTGATTAGGATTCAAACAAATTCTTCTTCTTTGTAGTCATTTACAATTTGTCCCCTCTTTTATATTCTAGTGATCATATCAAATTATGAACCACAATTACAACAAAAAGTGACCTCATATTCAGAAGAGATAAGTTGGTACCTACATCTTATTGTAATTATTTTTTGCAATTGATTGAATTAATATGTCTTTTTTTTTTGTGCGGATGGAGCTTTGCATTGTGACAAGTTCCACGGAGAGCATTAAAAGTTAATCTTTTTGAGGAAAAGAAAAAAGAAAAAAAAACTTTGTTTCCTATACTATTCAAAACTTCCCCTAGACTAAATCTCAAAAAAAAAAATAAAAAAAAATAAACTCCCCAAGACTAAAGAGTGCATCACTTTTGCTTTCTAAATTGTCTTTTTTCTTTCCCCACTTCATTGTGTCTCCACCTTGCAAAATTAATAAGCTAGCAAAAATTAATCCATTTGTCACATTTTCAAAAGCTTTGTAGTTTGCATATACACCTCTAAATCATTTTCTTACTACTTATCAGTGGACTAACAACAGCAACATATCGTCAAAATAAGATAAGCAGAAGAAAATTTTTGCTTTTCTAATATTTACGGAAAAGGAAAAACTAGTAAAATATGAGAGGATACTCGTAGCCAGCCCTTAATTTGTTATGCAAATCTACTTAAGGGTACTTTTTGCCAAATCAATGGGATAAATCATAAATAATAATCTCGGTTTCACAAAAATCAGTAGTATCTTTTTCCTTACCAACCAAAATTCTTAAAAACAAAAGAAAACAATTTTTTTTTTTTTTTTGCTGCAACCTTTTTTGTTCTATTTCCTAGATGCATTGAATTTAAGCAAGTCCCAAAATGATATGCTACATGATAAACTGTGTAGTAGAGAATCTACCACTCAAATGATTGAAATGAAAGCATGATGCTTAATCAAGCCTTCAATAAATTAGTTTAACTATGGAGATTAGAGTAAGAAAATAATGTTCAATTCTTCATCTATACATGCATTTTCAGCACGCCAACTTACTTAACCATATAAAAACAATTAGAAGACTACTGGAGAAAATCCATTTAAACTAGTTATACTTGTTAGTTACAACTTCAAGAAGGGATATAAGTAGTGGCTCTCTAAGTATGCAAAATGGATGAGTCTAACTTGTATAATGTGGTACAACTAATTTAGCCACTCTCTTGATAGAATGACAATTGTAAAATAATAAATAATGTATGTTAGTCCTAATATTTCGTAATTAATCCGTATTTTAGGCTCATAAAGTAGTAAACAACATTTAAAAAAAAAAAAAAAGACCTTGTGAATGCACCATACCTATGTTTCCTAATGAGTAACCATCACTCTTCCACGCAACAATTGCATTGCAGTTTAGTTGTTGTCATGTTTGTATTATTCCTATACCTATGCTTAACATTCAGTTGTCAAGCTCCATACACAAAGACTACTTGGTTCATGAATCTTCTAACATCGTGAACAGAAGTTTATTTATTAAGCTTTGGATTAGTGGTAATTTAATTATACCTATGCCCTAAGCTTCTGCCTCAAGCACCACCCAGCCGGCCTAATGTGCCTGGTTTTCCCAACTTAATCATACCTCTTCGTTGCTCGATGTCTCAAATGTTGTAGCCCTCCTCATCATGATACACACAATTCATACCTTAGTGAAGTTTATTAGTAATTCTCTAACCTTGTGTCATATATTGGGTCAATAACACTTTGCCTTCTTGTACTAGGGGAGTAATTGCACTTTGCTTCCACCCCTCCCCCGGCCCTTCAACCAAAATAATATACATTTGAAAGAAAATTCTTTTACTGTTCTGAGAGTTGAGGCTCTAAAAACATATATAGCTTTCTTTAGGTTGGAAGGACAAAATGTATACTCCCTCCGTCCCACTTTGATAGTCCTGTTTTCCTTTTTCGTCTGTCCCAAATTGTAGTCCACTTTCCAATTGAAGAATGTAGTTGTATTTTAATTTTTCTAAAATGCCCTTATTCAATGTAAGTTGTTATTACTATAAACCTACCCCATCTAATGAGAGTTGATTCTTTTTTTACCATCAATTCAAGTTTCCATAAAATTGTACTCTATTTAATGTGAGGGTATTTTAGGAAAATAGCAATCTAAATTTACTTTTCCAATAAAGTTAACTACTTTTTTTTAAACTGTGTGAAAAAAGAAACAGAACTATCAAAGTGGGACGGAGGGAGTATTATTTTAGTTGATAGGACAAAGTGTTATTAATCCTAGATCTTACTTGGAAGTAAGAACCCACTATGCACAATAGCAAATGTCGACTAAAATATTGAAAAGAATTAAACAATATGAAGACTATTATCCTCAATCGGTTCATCAACATTTTGATCACAGTGGAAGATGTTAAAAGTCAAGAGAATGGTAATAAAACTTGTAAGTTCTAACTCATGTAAATAATTAAAATCCCACTCGATGATATAAAATCACCACAAAATCTAGTCCAGAAATTGTAGTACAATTGCAATTTGTTTGTTCATAGGACCATTCTCAGCATCTATCTACCCATCTATTTGTCAAGCCCGTGGGACACAAGAAATATGAGGTTCATGGCTTTTATGTTTGTCATTTTATCAGTTTGTCTACATCTTTTGAATCATGAAGTTGATGAAACTGGTTCTTGGAGTCGAACCAAATTTGTTGCATCTCTATCGACAAAACAAGAGATATTAATGCATCTCTGTTGGCTGAATTAATTCCTCCCTATGGTGAGGGGTACATCATACATGCATGAAAATGAATGATTGTGCCAAGTGTTTGTTGGAGGAATTGTCCGCCCGGCCGTTTTGGCGCTTACCTGCTTTTTCACAAGTCAATAGACCGAGTGCCATGAACCTAGTAGCAGTGACAAAGATCTAATATCTTTACGATTAAAGCAGTTATTCTATGAACCTAATGTGCATTTGGAGATGGACGGGGTCAATAATATAATGGTTTTTGTTTTTCACCAGAATTTGATTCTTAATCTTTCTTCCAAGATATAGGTAATCCGAGTGTTCAGGTTCATTTTCAACTTGTTTAGATGACGAATCGAAGTTAAACAAGCTGTTGTTGAACTGAATTTGGTTTGAATTTTGAGTAGTTTAATTTGTTTTGCAATCCCTACTAATAATAGCAACAAAGTATCATAGAGACGAAGTATTCCAAATACGAATCTAAACATTCGTGAATATCATTATGTATTTTAAATTCTTTTTCTCTTTCAATCTTTCCGACACTCTTCATCTCTTTTCATCCCAGGTGTTCGATGCAAGATTCAAACTCTAAATCTGACAACGAAAAAGTTTCTAAAAACCCTCTCCTGACTACTGCACCACCTTCTACGCATATCTAAAGACGAGAGGAATACAAGATAAGTCCGAAACAGTAATTAAAAGTACTCTAATCTGACAACCAGAGGAATCCTAAGAGATTAAAGATATAATATATGATCTTATCTCCATAAGTAATGACAATTAGTAGTAAATTTCTATTGTAATGGTATCTTAATTTGGATAGCTTTCAATTTAATTCAGATGACCAGCGCGTAGAGATTATACCTATTTATACTGGAGGCATGTTCAAATCTCCAAATTCGTTCAGGACTTGCCTAAAATATTCAGAGCCGCACATCGGAGAAGAATACAAGGCACATGACCCCCTAGACAAAGTGTTAAAACTTTCACCCAATTTCAAATTTGGTCAATGCACATTCCTATGCATCACATAATAAAAAAAGGGAAGACACGAGCAGCTTCAATTCTTGACAAACAGGCCTGTTCTGCTGTAACATCTCAAATTAGTGTAATCTGGCAATTAATCATTAAAGTAAAGCCATAAGCTATTTCTATCTTATATATTTTCATATAGAATAATACTTGAATTTTTTTTCCCCAAAGGAAGAGCTTATTTGGAAAAAGCAATTAATTTTTTTTGGTGATTTAAAAAAAATTATTTAAAAAAAAATTACTGTAACATCTTTCACACTAAATGTGGTTTGTGAAATATGTAGTTAGTTGAGACACATGCTTAAAATTTTTTAATAACATGTTCTGAAAAACCTGGCCATTGAAACGTAAAATTTAAGCAGTCAAAATAAGAAGAATATGTTTTAAGATAATGCTAAAACATAAAAAAGAAAAAAAAAATTAAAGAAGTGAACAAACGATAAGAAATGAAAGAACCTCGAACATAAGAAGAGGAGGGGAGCTTAAGCAATATAAGTATAGTTGCTCCTGTAAACTGAAAAGAGTTTAATTTTGTTATTCCAATTAATTCCTTTTTCATTTGAAACTGAGAACACGGGAGAGGACTTAGTACGATTGTATTTTGTGGGATTTCGTCCAGTTTTCATACATATTTAAATTTTTGGTGTACAAATACATCATATATTCATAATATTGTACTAAATATATGTCAAATATTTTATTCATATATATCACTTTTACCTTGAATACAATAATATAATGTAATTGTACATCAAATAATGTAAATAGTATAACAATCGGGCAGAATCGTACCAGACCCCAACTGCATTGGCCCTTGTCTCCAAACGGTCTAAATCTTAACCTCTAGAAGACAATAATACTACATAAGACTTTAGGTTGCATAGGTCTATAATCATCAAACTTATACTAGGGGACATTGCGACTGTTTGTAACCTTAATTAAACACGAAACTAGATACGAGTGACTGCAAATATGCACACAATCTGCTCTAAAACAATTAAGCAGGATAGGAATATGACCAACTTGCTACTGAATTTTTAAAGTTTCACATGTCTGCATAACCTTGGAATAAAACATTTAAACTGCTTCAAGGTTTTGGAGAGGGGAAAAATGGAGACTGGCAAGGGGATGGAAAGTTTATGGTGAAATTGCAATTTATAGATGCCTGTAGATGACTGCTAATGAAATATGAATCCATTTTGCAATGTAGTTGATTAATTTTCAAGAGAATATGAATCACAAAAATATAAGTTTGAGTCGAAATTCATAAAATTGAGCTCCCATGTTTGAAATTTGACAAAAAAAAAATGTTTGGCTTGTCGAAAATCGCTATTGCTTAGACTAATTTTTTTTAATTTATGAAGAAATGAATGGTAAACCTAAACATTATCAGCATAATCAGTATTGTTGTAGGATCTGTTTCAATGAAAAATAATTAAGAAAGTAAAGTCGATGGATTAGTATTTGATAAATATAAGAAATTAAATGAGAAAATTTAATCAAGAAAAATAAGTACAATCCGAAACAAATTTGCAATCCCTTCTGTGCTATTCCCTCGCACGTTGTGGCACATGAGCAAATTGTATTTTATCGTTCAGAGCTTTACGATCTTCTTAATATATAATGGTCTGAGTTTGACCAAGAAGCACAAGAACAAAAATACCAACATAGATTTCTCCAAATTCATTGCATGGTAGCAGAAATGACTGAATAAGATTCCCATGGAAAAATGTGTATCTAAGACTAACAATTTGGAGAGATGCACAAAAACTAGAAAGAAAAAGAAAAAAAAGATGATACTTAACTAGTTCCACATAGTTGCTAGCTAAAAGGCCAGTTCAATTGCAAATTTCCATGAAGAAACGGTCCCCAATATAATGAGTATAAATGTAAGAGGATTATTTAAACTTTTTATTTTTTGATGTAAAGATAAAATGAGAAATTTCAACAGCTAGTTGTTATATAAGTTCAAAGAATGTACAGGACTGAAAATTGTTTTTTTTCTTTTTTCTGTTATACGACCCAAATTAAAATTTTGAAGCTCTTTAAAATGTCTAGATAATTATATTGGATACGAGAAAAAAATGGAAATGAGTGCATGACAATCTTGCATACAGAAGGAACTGTTTTCAAATAGGTATTCTTAGCATTTTTTTTAAAGTTATTCTTAGCATTTTTTTTAAAGTTATTCTTAGCAAAATTTTATAGGCTTATTAACTTAAACCCTACAGGCTACATATCTAAGAATAAATAAATAATGACGTGCCTACAACTATATGACTAATGTGTAAAAAGATAAGACAAGAGAATGGTTTTACTTCTTATTCTCCTATATTTCTTTCAGCATTAATATATCAAAAAATCACCCCACCCACCCCCCGAACAAAAAAAAAACCCTCCTATCCCTCTCAATTTGTGGTAAAGAAATGTATTCCCTCTGTCCCAATCATTTTATCATGTTTTGAGAATCTAACTTTTTAAAAACAGTGGTCTAATTGTGATAGTTGAGCTTCTCTTTCAAAATTTTGAATTTAAATAGTAATATGCATATGATTAAAGGGAAGAACTATATTGGAAGGAGAAACTAAAATGTGTTTTGACTTTTTCAATATGACAAATATTTTGAAATATTTCAAAATGAAAAATATAGCATTTTCATTGAGACAGAGAAAGTAGTAAATTTCGCTTGGGATGCTTAGCAATTCTAGCCTCTAAAATCCAACAAGGTAACACCTTGGAAAATGTATTTTCGTACTTTCCTTTATAAAGGTGCTTTGAACGAAACTTTACTTTGTTTGACTTTAACAACTTGCACCCTCCTCAAATCCTTGTTAAACTAGTACTTTTCTTCTGATGAAACCTTTCTTCTTTTTTATCCTAAGTCTCAATTTTCATACAAGTCTATTTAAAAAAAAAAAACAAGTCGAGGAAATGGTAACGGATTTATGGTGAACATATATATTTTTTTAATACAAGGAGTATTATAATTTTATCAGACTAATCTCTCTATGTCTGTACACCCCGCCCCTCAAAGATACACAAACGCTAAAGAGGTCATTCAAACACATGACTTCCCGCCCCTCAAGTATACACAAACGATAAAGAGGTCATTCAAATACATGATTTCGGGATCTAATTAGACTATTTCGATACCATCCGAACCAATCCCAAGGCTACGGTGAACGTATGTTGCTACTGGTTTTTTTTTCCTTTTCTTTTCTTGAAATTTGTCGGATAACACAATTAATATTTGTCTGAAAATGCTACGCGGATTTGTCAGAATCACAGACATTTGTCAAAGTTTTATGGACCCACTCCGACTCACATCCCCAAAAATCAACGTCAGCATATCTAATTTAATCCATCACTTAAAAAACTTTTTCTTAACGGAAAAAGCTCAATTAAGATGACGAAATTTGTCAGTCATTACAGAAATCAATCATAAGCAGTCTGATTAGAAAGCTAAAGTATGAAGATCTTAGATCAATGGAATATTGACCAACTTTTATTGAGCATCTTTCTTGCTAAAGTAATGAGAAATAATTTAACTGTAATCCATTTGTCTAGTTGTAATTGTCATTTTTTTTTTACTTTTCAGTTCAAATGAATATCTTTAAATTCATGCCTTACTATAATTTATTTAGTGGTCCATAAAGTTTTTTTTTTTTGGAAATATTAGTGGTCCATAAAGATAAGCAGGTGCAAAATTAATTTCAAAGAAGAAGTTACAATATGATAACTTCATATTAATCAAATCAAGGTCATGTTTGGATTGCATTTTTTTGGATTTTTATAGAAAAATTACTGTAACGATTTGATATACGTGAGATAAAAAGGTGATTGAAAAATGTATTCAGGGAAAACGTAGTAATTTTTCTTTGGAAAATTGCTTTCCGAACAAGGCCTGCATCTGAAAACAAGGGACCATGGTCAATTTTCCTTCAATAGGTGCAGGATTCCTACCTAAACATGTCCTTTTCAATTTAATCGAGATATCAATACAAGATGACAATTAACCTAAGATTTAGAATAAATACAGACAATTATACAAGAAAAAAATAGTACAATTAATCTACACAAATATTAAGAACAATAACTTACGTATACTGAGAGAAATTTTAGACAAATACACTACTCTACCTACTGAATCCAACACATCCCTAATCTATACTCATACACGGAACTAGAAAATTTTATCAAGAGGGGACGAGTTTGAACATATCTAAAGTTATGCATATACCATATAGTATTTTTGAATTTTATCGGGGTGAAAATTTAAATTTATAAAGAATCCATTTTAAAAAAATCTTAAATTTCTAAAGAAGGAAAATCTAATTTTTAAGAACTTTGGGGCGGTGGCCTTTCCTTGTCCCTCCGTAGTTCCGTCCCTGATTATACCTATCAAGGTTGGCAGTAAGTGTAATTTAAAGGTGACACCCTTGATTAGTTTGGTTAACCAAACTTGTGATAATTGAAGGACTTTTTTAACATTGGATTCTCAAAAAAAATACACAAAATGACAGATAATTTCTGGATTATTGGATTTTAAGTTTCAAAGTTGTAAACGTTAATATGCACTCTATTCTCTTAAAAATTTTATGAAAAATACATCAAACCTATATAATATTTTATCAATAAATATAACGCGTCCTGAATACACGTTACAGATAAAAACAACAGGCACAACAAAATTTATAAGTAACTTCTCGACTTTCAAAAAAAAAAAAAAAAGAAGGCATAAAATTCACTGCATAACCTATCAATCATAATTAACCAAGACAAAGACATGATTCCGTTTTTTTTTTTTTTTTTTTTTTTGTCAACACAGGGGTGTCCGGGTCAAGACCCGAAGGCGGCCTGACTAATCCCCTGCGCCTGGAGTACAGCGCCACCCCAACCGCACCCAGACATGATTCCGTTAGGCTGCATGGAAATTGGAGGTCAACAGTCTCAATCAAGTGGGACTGCAATTTTTGTTGTCTTTGAAGAAGACGAGGAGTAGCTAATCCAATAGACACAGTACACTGTACAGTAGGAGACCGGAGATTGAGAATAGCCTGAGGCCGTCACGTGATGGACAGAAGCTGGATGTACAGCATTTGTAGCACAAATTAAAGCACATGGAGAGGCCAAATGATCAATTTTGTGTGTCCTTGTCGTTCCAATGTTCAGGTTAAATTGACATGAAGCATTTGCAAAAAAAAAAAAAAATCCAACTTGAACGATGGTAACCAACGTAACAAACTAATGAAAGACTTTGAATGTGCTCACAAAAAAAATATAAATTTAAATGAAAAGTGTTTCAAATCAAAATTTAGAAAAATCGATATCAATCGTGCCTCGGAGTTTGTGTTTATTTTTTTTTGTTCCTTATATTTAAAATGAATCTTTTTGGTCTCTCACAAATTTTTTTTTTTAAAAAAGATACTTTTTTAATTTCTCGATAATATTTTGAGCTACATTTTGGCTGGAACAAGCCATTGATGCGCCACACGTTTGAAATAATAAGGGCAAAATAGACAACTCAACTGACTTTTAGCAAATTTCGCACTGGCTTTTCACATTAATAAAATCATCTATTGAGTTAGAAGTGTACAACGAATCCGATTGAACCCAATTAAGAAAATTAGGGCTCATATCGATTTAGATTGAGTTTAAGAAAGATTAACTAAAAGTTTTTTTTTTCCAATCGCCGGCATAGCCAACTGTCTTACGGATCACTGCTGCAAATACAATGGTGAAGACTTTCAAATTCTATAATTGCTCCTGCTATGAGATAGATTTTATTGGATATGAAGTGCATTCATGTTAAATGTAGTGAATTCAAGTGCAAATGGGTAAAAAGTAGGTGAATTACCCTTTTTGCCCTTACTACTTCGGGCACGTGACACTTTGATTTTTTTTTTTTTTTTTTTGCTAAAATGTGGTTACAAATAAATCGCAGATCCAAAATAGCACGTTTTTCATTTATAAGGAACTAAAATGCTGCATTATAAATGTATGGAACCATAAACGCGACGGGGTATTATAAGGGGCAGAGTGGCCTTGCTGCCACGATCCTCTGAGATTCAGCCCTTTGTCGCTTCGATTCGTTGAAATAAAAAGTTTGACAAAAAAAAAATGTATGGAACCATAAAACTACAAATGCAAAATGTAAGAGACTATTGATATCATTTTTCCTAAGATTTATCTTGCAACTTTTAAGGTTTAAAGGCAAGTTTCAAATTAGTCCCAAGTATTACTCCATCAATCCACTTTTTCGAAGGATCGTAATAAGGTTTACAAGTCATTTTCAGATGCAATTGAACGCAGAGAAGGAAAATTTATTCTAGTAGCTAGATGCTAGAAGAATCCCTAGATGCATATATCCTTGGTTGGGGCCGAAGAAGTAACGTCACTCGATTTTTTATTTTTTATTTTTAAAGGAGCAAGTAGACTTCCGCGATTGAGTATGCACCTTTATCAAGGACTATATCGTAGTTTTATAATGTTGGGAATTGGCAATATAATAGTGAGTGATAATACACCCCAAAAAAAAAAAAAGTGAGAACCTATTGGTTTTCTTTCTCGTTCTTCTAAACCGCGTTTTAGACAATCAACTGCCAGCACATGATGCCAATGAAATCCAAACTACGGAATATGAATTCTGAATTATTCATTGCTCCATAATGGTATGTTAATAATATCTTAATTCGGTCCCCAAAAGCTGAAATGCTCTTCTAGGTAAGGCTATATTTGGTTCTCAATGGATTTAACTTTAGGAGTTTATCGAATTAATATTTTTTTAAAATAAAAAGCAAATTTCATTAGTGAATTATTGAAAATCGTTCCACACGATTTGATTTATATCACCCTGTTAATGGCAGGTTAAATATATTCTTAATCACCTAAAATTTACTGATTGATTAATTACAATATGTAGTTCATGCATCTTATAGATCCTTTTTTGACTTCTCTCTTTCATAATATACACATATGAGTTTTTAAATTAGCACTTTATGTTAGGTAAAAATTATAAATGTTAATGATTGAGAAAATAAATAATTCTCAGCCAAAAAAAACAATTACTATATTATAATATTTCAACGGAAACTTTATCTGTGGGCCCTGGCTTCACTTTTTTACGAATTTTTAATTTCACCGGCAGTTATGCAAACAGATGAAGTAGGTGCAGACTCCTGCTATTCGTTCTCGAGCTGTTTCTCATTGAAGTCTGTGTTCTTTGGTTTTCTTGCTTTTAATAAAAAAGTAGCCACATTGGTTGGAAAAAAAAAAGAAAAAAAAAAAAAAAAGAGGTCTAGATCATAGTCAAGGAGCCGATTGACCAACTTCAGCGGCACTATTTTATTGCCCTTAAATTACTGACTCCGTCCTATTTTTTATTGCTTCCACCTACTATTAAATTGAATCCACAGAAATTATTTGCATCAGATTAGATGTCAACTGAGAAGAACTGAATACGCTTTTATTTTTTTAATTCGAAAAGTCAGAGAGAAACTGAATGCGAAAATAGATAGGAGATTATTTGGAATAATATTTTGAAGAAACACTATAACAGTTATTTTTTATGTGACGTATGTAAAATAAAAAGATGATTAAAAAGATAAAAACGTTGCTGAAAAACGTGTTTGTGATGTAAAATCAAATAAAATTTGACAAATAAACTACTATCGAAACACACTCGAAATTTCCCTTCTAAAATCAATTCAGGATCCATTTAGAAATCATTTGCTAATGGAGCTTTATCCCCAATAAGTCTTTTGATGGCGAAATAGGTCTAGTGAATAAGTGTAGTTATTGTATAAATATTTTTTTTGACAACTTTTACTAGAAAGTCTTTAGTGTATAATTACTTATCCAATGTATTCTTTGAACTTTTAGTATCTAAACCTATCCTACAAAATAGATGAGTCTGCAACAAAATCTTTTGATGCATGCCTAAGACTAAAGTCTTCTTTATCTACATGTAACCCCTAATTTCATCTTTTGCTTTTTGAATTTCTAACGTGGAAAGCTCTTATTCCCACTATTGCCATTGAAGAGTTTCCTTTTCTCTTTTCTATCTTAATAAGTAGTGGAATATACAACTATTTCTTTTGGGATTATCTATGCAGCTTTCAATCCTCACCGCCCTATATATATTCAAAGATGGATCCTATTCTCTTCACTCCCCAGCTCCCACCTGTTCACATCTTTAGCTAAACCTCTTTTTCAATCTCCCACAACCCTCTCCACGGCTCCAAGGCTCCATCCCAACAAACATATTGGTCCATACATCTTCATTAAGCTCAAAAAAAGGAAAGATTGAGAGGAAAAAAGCAAAGCAAATGGTAGAGATGGCAATATGGTCAAAAATCACTTCAATTTCTTCAACCAACACCACAACTTGTTCTTCTTCATCAGCCTCAGATCATAATCCATCATCAAACTGCTGTGGTTTGTCAAGGCTGATGAGGAAGCTCAAGAAACAAAGGAAAATGCTTTGTTCTACAAGTAGACAATCATCCTTCCAATGCCGGTACGATCCCATGAGCTATTCCTTGAACTTTGACACAACTGGCTCAGGAAGCATTGTAGATGAAGATTATTACAAGTTCTATGCTTTTTCTTCAAGGTTCGTTGCAACCACTCCAAGAAATGATTGCCAAAGACTGGTGTCAACTTCCCACTAGTAAAAAAAAGTCGTATAATGCAGTTTGGGTTTTTTTACCAAAGCCCTATATATGTCAATCATGCCTTTAGATGGCAATTTGCTGTATACAGTTTTGGAAATCAAGATCATCCCTAGATTTTGAAATGAATTTACTTTTCCTTCTTTCTTTCTTTCTTCCTCGGATTCTTTTTCTTATTCTTATTTTTTAATTGCACGAGACAACAGGGATTAAAGCTCAAAACCTCAGTGACACTAGAAACTTGCACGATCAAATTATACCATGTCAATAATAACTATGAAAAGTCATTATATTTAAGACAATCTTCCATAAAGGGAAATATCAAAAACTCAAGTGTTACATCCGAAATACTAACAGAAAGAAGTGGGAGAAAATTCGAGTTGTGGACTTCTTGTGTAAGCACTTATTACTTGCAGCAGAATAATGTGAATGAGCCGACAAAGGGCAATTGGAGATGGAAAAAGATTACTAGTCCTTTTTCCTACTTCTTTTTCTTATTTTTGGGGCTCTTTTTTGGGGCACATGGATCTTCATTGTTCTGCTATACGAGTTGGTGGTGCATTGGGTGATCGAGCGAGGGTGTCAATTTCAAAACATGGGGTGTTCTGAAAATGTGCGACGGATTGTCAGTTTGTGGTAGGTCAGAGTGAAAAAGGAGTGGAAGAGTAAGAGAGGTATAAGATAATGTTTGGCATTGGGATGCATGTGCCATGTGCTAAGGTAACACCTTCAAGGTATCAAAGTTGATGCATTCGTACTAGTTTTTTTTGTCAAAAAAAAAAAGGACCTGGTTCCACTTCAGGCCCCAACCCTTATTTGGGTTGTTGGATTATTCCTCATTTTTGTTACAAGGGTCGAACTTATATATAACCATACTCATATATATAAGTTGGTGCGACAAATTAAGGGTAAGAAACAAACCAAAAAGAAAAAAAAGTTTAAGAGAAAGAGTAAAAGAAAAAATAGCAATTCACCTTTTATTCTTGGAGGAATCAAAATTTTGAAAATTAAAGATTAAAGAAAAGTCCAGAATATTTCTTGATGTCATTGCTCTTGCTCTAGGTTATATTTGTTTGAAAAACTCGTGGTAGTTTTCAACGCTCAGAAACTGTGTAATTTAGGCTTAAAACCAAATTTCATGTCAAATTTCAGAGATTTGAATAAATCTACACATGCTTCTGTGCAAAACTGATCAGAAAACAAATGGGAAGATCTCAAAGAAACTATAATGAGATAAAGCATGTTGTGTTTAGGACTAGCTGCAACTAAATTGGAAAAGGAAATGCCTAATCTCAAATGAAGTATCAAAAAATCACTAGCTAGGTTAATGCACTAAGCTAGGTTGTGACTGCATAATTGTGTTGGCAATCAAATGTATAACTAACCTCTTACCCTACTCCAATATGTTAATGTGTTCAAGTGAAGATCATAATCATCTTAAAATTAATAGATTCAGGCTATGTGATTTGAAAAAAAATTATCTACCAAGTATAGGTAAGTATGAAATCAAGGGTCTGTCTAAGATATAGTTCTTCAGCTATCATGTTTTCCAAAATGTAACATTAATTAGAAAACATAAATAAATACAAGATACGGTAGGTAAGATTAAATAGGGAAAGTATATAAATATAAGGAAAGGTAATAAATTTTAGTATATGTATTAGGTGAATTTTAGATGTGTTATCGAGTGCTCACTCAGTTTTATGGTTAGAAAAATCATAAAATCAAAACAACGTTGTCTTAAAAAAAATGAAAATTATCCCACAAGTCTATTACGTTGCAGAATAATTCTGGACCAAGAAGCTGTTTTCAATTGATTTTGTTTCATGTTTGTGGCCATGGCTAGTTAGATTTTACCCTATTATCTAACTATATAATGTTAAAATTATTCACATGCAATTGGATACGAATCCCATATCACAAGTGGCATGGCATTTGCCTCTCAGTGTACTTTCTTACATGCTCAGTTGGCTTAGGGCTGGACACGGGCTTGGGGGGTTAGGTCACGGGCTTGGGGTAACGTCGGACAACTGCTAAGTCCAGAAGTTCGGTCACGGGCTTGGGTTCAATTGTCTCACGAATATACTTTAGGAGAGTACGATAAAACACAATTAGTGCCATTCTTATTAAAATTAAATTTTTTTTATACACTTGAGAGTGTATATAATTTTATTATTATTTGATACATGATAATTAATCTTATTTTTTATACATTGATAATGTATATATTATTATCATTTGATAGATAATAATTGACCCGAATTTAAATTATAAACTGAAATTTTGATTACTTTTAACATACCCAACAGTCGCGTTGTATTTATTGTTAGTGCATATAAGGTTAGTTTTTGTTATTATCTTATATAAAGATATACTTTCTTTTTTAAAAAATCATTTATGCTAAATGACAATGGAGAAATATCCATATTTTTCTCTATTATGTTTCTCTTTGCATGTTCTGAGCACATTAATTTGTAGTAAAATATGCTAGGAGATATGATACAACATACATATATAAATTAGTCCAAGAAATAAAGTTCCCAAAGTATAAAATCATTTTTCTAAGATATAATTCATACTATCTATTGCTTTCTAAATATCTTTCTTTTTTTTTTTTTTTGGGAGGGGTTGTTTTATCTAAACTCTACAAATTTTGATTCACTAGTTAAGAGTAAGTCTTTTTAAGTTTTCAAGGCTAAAAGATAATTGTTCCTCAATCACCCAATCTAAGTGTAATAATTAAAGTCTTCATTCAATATCAAATAGTTGTACCTAATTACCATAAAACACCTCATTTGCTGAAGTACAATGTGAGTGCATACAACGCATATGTTTCAAACTTTTTCACTATTTAGTGTATGGATGGATAATCATGATGAATGCGAACATCAATTGAAACCCTCTAAATATTGAAATTCACCCAAATTTCCTACATCTCTAGAGAATCTTTAATCTCAATTCTTCGTATTATCAAACCTCTAAATGTTTAACAAAATCACCGCATTAGCATAAAATTAAATTAATTTTAAATACCCTGATAATGTATATACATTAACATTTTTTACGCACGTTACATGTGTCAAAATAAAGATCAAATTCAAATTAAAATTAAAATATAAATAACATACATCCAAATGTATTAACGTATACATAGTCAATAAATACAAGATTAAGCCTAAAATCATTGTAGGAAGATTGTGGATGAGCAATGAGAAACACAAAGTGATAATGAAAAGTTTTCTGAGGGTGCATATAGTAATTAGCTCAAACGGAAACAATGGATCCAAACCCCAAATTGACCGATAAAAATGATCAACATTCTCCGCTTGTTGCCTCCAAACTTTCCAATAATTAGAGAATCACCCATAATTATCTTGCCAATATTCCATTTAAACCCAATTGTAACGCTGATCTAAAACCAATGCTACTGTCTTGTTTTACAAAACCCTAGTCTCCCCTTCCTTTCCCCCCAAACCCCCCAAACAACTACGAAAAACCCTCGAGAACAAAAGTTTCAGCTCCGGGGGTTTCCGCCATAACCCAGCAACAATGTCGATGTCGAAGAGCTCCAAGATGCTTCAGTACATCAACTACCGGATGCGGGTCCACATCCAAGACGGCCGTCAATTGGTCGGAAAATTTATGGCTTTCGACCGTCACATGAACCTCGTCCTCGGCGACTGCGAGGAGTTCCGGAAATTGCCCCCTACGAAAGGCTCCAAAACTAAGGAAGAACGAGAGGATCGCCGCACTCTCGGCCTCGTCCTCCTCAGGGGCGAAGAAGTAATTTCCATGACTGTCGAAGGCCCTCCTCCTCCCGACGAGTCTCGTGCTAAAGCTGCCTCAGCTGCTTCGGCAATTCCTGGCCCGGGTATTGGTCGGGCTGCGGGCCGTGGTGTTCCCAGCGGGCCGCTTGTTCAGGCACAGCCCGGTCTTGCTGGCCCGGTTAGAGGAGTTGGTGGGCCTTCTCCGGGGATGATGCAGCCGCAGATTTCTAGGTCGGCGGTTCCTCAGGTGTCGGCTCCTCCGATTTCGTACCCGCAGCAGCCGCCTCAGGTGGTGAGGCCTGGAGGGCAAATGCCACCGCCACCTATGCCACCTATGGGGAGAGGGCCGGTGCCTATGCCGCCACCGCCCCAGTTTAGGCCTGGGGGCCCACCTCCGCCTGGGCAGTTCCCGCCTCAGTTCGGACAGAGGCCTATGGTTCCTCCACCACCTCAGTTTAGGCCAGGGGGCCCACCTCCGCCTGGACCACCTCGACCTGGGATGCCTGGAGCTCCTCCACCTCAGTCTCAGCCTCCTCGTCCCGGTATGCCCCCGCCTCCACCTGGTGGTGTGTTTGGACCACCTCGTCCAGGAATGCCGCCTCCACCTAATGCTCCACCGCAGAACCAGCAGTAGTTGAGAATATGATTTATCAGGTACATTGTGGATTAGGTTTTTATAATCTTATTTGAAGCTTGGTGAAATTCAGTCTTTTGACGGCAGAAGTTGGGGTACCCCTTATTGCATTATAAGAAAATTTGGTGAATCACATTTTGAAAACTTGATGCAAATGTTTGCTGGTGTCTACGCAATACCGGAATTTTTTGGCTAGTGCTTGTTGGTTTATGTGTTATTACATTTCAAATTGGTATATTGTATTTTTTGTTTATTGTTGTTCCTCTGGATAATTTCTTGGTCAATGTAAAAACCCAATATTTGGGGGATATTAAGATCTTTAAACAGCTTATTATGCGGATATTTAGTGAAGAATGTTTTCGTCAGTTATAGAATTTTGGGCGGTAATTGAACATTCATATGGTCTTCTCTTTAGTTTTATTACCAGTGCTAGTTGTGGTGTTGGGACTCTTTGTCCTTGCCACTGTGCATCTTCTGTCAAATGCTCATGTGCATGTTCAAGGTCCTTAGAAGCATATTACAAAATTTGATGAAAACGATTATTAGTTTAAATGTTCCCTTGTGGGCACTTCGTAGATGGTTGCGATGCATTTTAGAGTCTTCATA
Source organism: Coffea eugenioides (assembly GCF_003713205.1). NCBI lineage: Eukaryota > Viridiplantae > Streptophyta > Magnoliopsida > Gentianales > Rubiaceae > Coffea > Coffea eugenioides. Next base: position 344,281 of record NC_040043.1, on the reverse strand, counting down.
TTAAATCTGTATGGACCATAAAACAATTTAGTTGGTCCCATTTGATGGTTGTAAATTTTGTTTTAATTTGGAGTTATCCATATTTAGTGTTAACCTGCAAAACGGATCATTGAAGTGGTCACAAGGTCAAGGGATGGCGAATTTAGGTGCATAATTTCTTTTATCTACAATTGTTTCCTCCTTTTGTAGGATTTTGATTTAGACAACGTATCTGTTACCTTCAAAGCTTGCGTGTCTTTTTCAACTTGGACATTCATGTTCTCTTCTTCCTAATTTTGCCAAAGAAGAGAGAAGATCCAATACTATGAGCTACACAAGAAGGGGCCTTTTCCAGTATAGTAACATGTTGTCTGTAAAGTCAAGCATTGAGTGCTTGTTTTTCTTTAAGATTTTGTTCCAAGTGTTAGATTTTTGGGACCTACATCAAAGAAAGCAAGCAATAAAATTTGCAAGTCAAATAACCATATGCTTTCACAAGGAATTTACTTCTTGAACTTTTTTCAAGTTAAAATTTGACGAATTGCTATTCGCGCTATTAATTCTTGAGAGCAAGTTTTGGGACCTGACAAGCGAGTCAATTCTGTATCATGTTAGTTTAACTCTGATACTTTGACACTGATCTCTTCTTTTTTTTTAAAAAAAATATCCAAATTTAGCGGTTGAGTGAGCAGTGCCTATTGTTTTGCATTATTGGGCTACAAAGTGGGAGGGATTCATGGTTTTGGTCAGCATTTTATTTTCACCTGCTAAGTTGGTTATTTTTTACTAGGAAAAACTATAAATTCCTTTTTTCCTTTTGTAATTTGGTTTGCTGGATGGCTTTATGTTCTTGCACGAGTCCAACTTTGAATTTTGGATGAGCCTGATATTATGCATGTAGAGTGAAAGCAAATCATATTCACTAATATTCCATTTACTGTCCTGTTAGTGCTTTTGTTGGATGATGAAGTTAAATAGTTCCTTTCTGATGTAAAAACCATGATTCTGCTTCATTTGGTGCAGGAATTTTATAGATCGCCATTGAAGTCAGATATTCACCTGAGAGGATGTAGTTGGTTGGCTGCCTTTGATAATCTATGTTAGCATTTACCAGTGATTTGTACTTGTGAGATGTTTTCTCCTTAATGAGGCTTCCTTTTGTGATGTTACTTTTGCACATTGTGACCATTGCCAGAATTGTCCCCTCAACTGATTAGAATTTTTGATGTACGTTCCATGGCTTTTTAGTACATATGATGCTGACTGATATTAGAATCTCTTTCCCTCCCCTTCTCTCTCTTTCTGTGGAGTTAGTGATACTGGAAATGAGAAAAAGCTCCAAGTATGTGGAGGTATTATCCTTGTTCATTTTCTCTATCCGTCCATCTCTTCTTCTTTCTCATTTTACTCTTTGCTAATGTTGGAAAAAGTTGGCATAGAAATTGGAAATTGCCCAAGTGAGTTGGAGCAATGTGAATTGTCCTTGTCTGGATGCAACTTGATTTGTATATCTTTATATATCGCACTGCTAATGGGCATGTGCCAAATGGACCTTATTGAATCTTGACTTGTCAGTGAATTGCAGGTTAGAATGTCTTTCTGGCAGGAGAGAGGTTCTATTGTTCGATATAGTTTTTGGATTTCATCTTGTACTTGGCATGTATGTTTAAGGGCCACAGAAAAATTTTTATCACTGGCCATTTAATCAAATTTCTATTCATGTGTTCGAAAAGCTGAATCTGCAATGCGGTGGTGAATATTTAGTGCAATAAATGGTCTCAAGCTGCAAGCCTTGTCACCTCGTATTTAAAAGGATAGGAGGAAACTTTACATACTAACCTTGTCTGGAAGTTCCTTAGAAACTCGCAAATTGGTGCATCTGTTGCGAATTTAATTGACTAAGAAGCAGGTGGCTAGAGCTGGCTTTTCTCATGTATTCAACTTGTACGGTCGTGCTTCTGAAATCACAAGTCAGTTTATAAGGCGTCTTATCATGCCATTTGTTCTTTTTCCACCTTCTATCAGTGGTTGAATTAGTGGGTTTTCTGATATGCATGTTACTAATTGGATCATGTTCATCTTTCCCCATCTAAGCTTGTGCAAGGCAAGCAGAGGCTTCCAATATGGGAGGGTGAACATTTGTGAGGATAATGGGATTTGATCGGACTGGACTAGGGTAGGGTTGGCAACATCCACGGTTGGTCCATTTGCTGGCACCTGTTTAACCAATATATTGACAAATAAACTGATCTAGAAACGAGTGAAAGGAATAGAGAACATGATGTGTGATTGGTTTTACCTAAGGAATACTCCGTATAATGAGATTAGCAAATGTTCAAAAACTCCTATCCAAAAACCCAAATAATTAATTAGATTTTTCACCTAAAGTTTACTGGTAGACGTACGTCCCAAACAGGCCACTGTTCTTTTTAACAATTTGGGAGTTGAAGGGATTGACGAAAATGGGGAAGGTGTGAGATTCCAACTTAAAGCAGTTCCAATGCATGGCCCAAATCCGCCCAAAAAAAAAAAATGCAACACAATACAGCTATTTACATAAAAGCACCCCTTCTCAATAAAAGTCAAACGAACAGCTTATCAACAGAGTCAACGAGAAGCCAAGGAAGGTACAAAAGAAGGCAGCCTTTTGAAACCTTCTTCCTAAGAGCTTCAGTAGATGGGGTGGCATCGCAGACTGACAGGCCCCAGCTGACAAGAACCTGTAAGCACCAAACAAATGCCATTTCTGATGTCATTGCCCAAATACAAGCACAATTAACTTTTGGGAATAGTAAGGGCAGAGCTCGCTCGTATAGAGAGTATCTATCCAAAAGCACGGACTTTAAGCTGGACAACAACTAGTTGCTCTTGCCCATTCAAAATGCCAGTGTTTTGGAAATCTTACAAGTACATCTGTAGAAAGTGAATTCTTATTAAAAGAAACAATATCTAGGTAATCAATCCCCTTTCCCTCACCTGCCATTGCCTTCCAGAACCGGGGGAATTGTTAAAAGCAAATTGAAACTAGAGAGCTTAAATAGTTACATGCGACATATTCATATTAAAGCATTTCTCACCATCCATTAGTAGAATCCAAACAACTCTTCAAGGTCAGAGTCCTCGGGATCCCAACGAGTATAGTCATCATAATCAAGATAAAATTCATCATCATCAGAGAAAAAATCAAGATCGGAAAATCCAGATGGGTAGCCATCAAATGAGTCATCATCATATATTGTTGAATCCCATCCATAACCTTCAGTGGAGTCATAGGGGCGCTTCAGAACTTTAATTTGTTGAGCACATCTTTTTCCTAATTCCCCACTAAGGTAAACATTAAAACACTGCCGAACATCTAGTGATTCCAAGTGGGGGCAACCATCTAGAATAGCTTGCAGACCTTCGTTTGTCATCTCATTTCCAAAAAGCGAAAGATGGCGCAACCCAGACATGGTTTTGGCAATGGCAAAAGCCTCCTCATCACACTCACGTGGATGTCTACGCCCAGTGCGGTTCAATGTGAATGATTTCAACAAAGGGCAAGAGCGACCGACTATTTCAATACTCGACAGTTCTGTAAAGATAAGGTGCAGCTCTTCTAACAAAGGAAATCTTTTAACAGCTTCAATCAGACCTTCGTAACACATACCATAACAACACGCAATTTTAAGGCGTCTGAGCTGACCTGATCTGAAAAATAATGCGAAAACACTCAGGATGGAAAGAACCAGCAACAAAAGAAAAAGATACAATTCATCCATGCAAAAAGGACGATATTAGGACAATTCAACTGGTTTAGTGCATAAGGGTTGAGCCAAATAACCTAGAAGATTATACCTTTGTTAATAGTTGATATAGCTTTCAATGACAATAAAAAGGAAGACATGCACACGACACATAGTCTGTCTCTCTAAACATCAATCGCAAGGAAAATGAAAATTTATACAAAAAGCAATTGTGGCAGAGATGCGAGTATGAGCTCCAGCAAACATCTTTGAAGCCTAAAACTAAGACTGAAAGTAAATCAAACACATTAACATAAGAACATAGAGGACCTTTTTTTTCAACAAAAAAGGAAAAATTTAGCAGGAGAGGCTAAGATTTTTAAGAAGTGTGGAGGGAGGAGGGATCTGAAACCAGGACGTCTAATCCTTGGGACCTTAACCTTAACCACTAGACTAAGGCCTCATTGGCAAAAATATTTTTTCTAACAGTAATATCCTACTCTTACACTATAGAGGAACACGGAGACCTTTCATCATGCTATGAAATGCAAAATATCAGAGTATCACTTCCAGTTACTTGACAACATTATCAAGTCAAAATCAACACTCAATTCTAAAGTATTTTTAAAGAACTAATTATAGACAAGAAATGATCATACAAATTCAGTTCAAAATAAGTCTATCCTAAGCTCCCAAAAATATTCACCCATCAAGACCAGTGGAGGAATCGTGTAACACCATTCTATCGGGGACTAAAAGTTCAATGATAGTATAAACAGGGTCTCATAGATAACCATCCAAATCATCTATTATCATCACCTGTGCTGGAAAGGTACAACCCCTGAAACAAATCAACTAACCAGCCTACATGGGATCTAATTTGTCAATAAGTTATATCGGCGCAGAATCTTCAACAATTACTACCCTACGACCATGTTACATGTAGAGCTTGAAGCAGACACCATTTGTTAAATGTTCAAAGATTATTTATACACCAAACAGTTCATTGGTTGTACGTTAATTGTGTGACAGCTTGTCAATTTGATGTACAAGTGGATACATAGTACAAAGATGACTCTGTTCTGAACATTATTTAGGCCCTTCAATCCTAGGTAAAGGTAACATTTCGACATAAACTACATTTGTCAAGTTTGTTCATACGCCTACATTAGTAGCATTATAAGCAAATGAGTTCACACACCACAAACACATAATCGGAAAAATAAAATCCCCCGATTCAAACTTAAAAGTAGAAAAACGAAAGCAAGTGGGCTGAATCAGACAAAATATACCTTTCAGCAATATATTCAAGCAATTCATCAGTACCAAAATACTCAATATTTATAGCAACCAACTGGCCCTGGCTCCGGTCAACAGCGTGGCGGCACATGGTTTCCAAGTTATAAGGCATAGAACCAAGATCCCCCAAATTATACATGTCAATCTCTCGCCACATGGCAGGATCCTTGCACACATTTCGCCAAGTTGTACACACTTTCTGGGCAGTCTCCAGCATTTCAATTGCACCCAGCCGGTGCAATATATTCGCCGTTATATCCCGCGGCAAGTCCGCCCACGGCGGCGGCGGCGGCGATGACGTGGATGCTGCCGATGAGTCTTTTCTTCGCCATACTTGTTTGATCTTCGGGCGGGGTTTCTTCTTCTTTCCCTTTCCACCCATTTCCTCTTCTGAAAATTTTGAGGGTTTGATGAAGTTTGGGTTTCGGTGGTCAGTAAAGGTGGAGTCTTATTGTTTTAGTTTTTTTTTTTTTTTTGAACAGTCTTGACTGATCGATATTTTAGAATATTCTAACATTTCGATTTGGTTTAAGGATCTTTTATTCTTTTTTTTTTCTAAAGCTTTTAATGTTGTTTGAGAGAATAAATCATAAATGTACATGACATTGACTAATTTTACTGGGGCAAAAGTAGTTAATCTAATTATATATATATGATTAATTTTCCTACGTTGACAATATATACACTATCAGTATTGAATAAATAATAACTATGTAAAATTTGAATTTGAAATTCAGCTTTTACACACATATTATGAATCAAACGATAACAACGGTCGCTGTATATAAACTGTCGCTGTATATAAGATTTACTATATATATATATATATATGTGTGTGTGTATATGTGTATGTATATGTATATATAACAACGTTCTAGCCTAGAAATATGTTATGGGTAAGGTGAAGTGGGGTGGGAGAACATAGGCGAAGGATTAGAACCTGACCTTGCACTTAAAAAATACTTCAGTCCATCCCGATAGCTATTGGACCAAAGTCTTTTTGGTATCAAACTAATTGATATATCAAAGACATTTAAGCTTTTGTGTCATGTACTTGTCCAGCACTTTGGCTATCTAAATTTAGTTGATAGACGATGAATCCCTCAACCCTAGTTGTATAGAGCAAGGGTTTGAATTTTTATTTAAAAATGATTATAAATTTACTTGCGATGCTATTCTTGGATGAATGATAAGTAATGTAACTTAAAAATAATGAGCTTTGTACTAATTAGTGAATAGTGAAGATACACAATGCAAAAGTATAATTCTAATTACCACGACACATTTTTCCTTATAATGACAAATTTACCCTTTATAGGATCAATATAAGTTTTGACTTGCAAAGGTTGTAATTGTTATTTTATAAGAAATTTCATATGGAATTAATGTTGGTGCACTAGGAATATCATTTGTCTTTGTTAGATGGTCAGACTTTGGGGAAAAACGTGTACGTTGTAGAACGAATACAAATCCCCTTTAGAAGACCAAAATCACATCCTGCTTTGAAATGTTATTCAGAATAATTACTGTAACACTTTTTGTGATGTGACATATGTGAAATAAAAAGGTGATTAAAAATATCAAAAGGTGAATTGAAAAAAGTGTGTATGATGCAAGCGAAAAAAATTATTTGGAATAACGAGTTATCCAAAATTAACATGTTAAATACCCTGAGAAATGTAAAGTATCTAATACTTTAATCAGCTTTTTTTTTCCTGCAACAATAACATTCTTATAACCTAATCTATCATGTTTTACAAAGAGAAAGAGTCTAAAAAAATTGTGTGAGGGGCTAGCAGGTATACAAACTTGACTAGACCCCTTAACAAATACAAATCCACTTTAAAAGACCAAAATCACATCCACTTTAGAAACCAAATTAACATGTTAAATATCCGGGGAAGTAAAGTATTTGATATTTTATCTGCTTTTTTTCCTGCAGCGATAACATTTTTATAACCTAATTTATCCTATTCTACAAAGAGGAGACTAAAGAGACTATATGAGGAACTAACAAGTGTACAAATCTGACTAGACCAAAAGAGTGTTCTTGCACTTCTTTTGAACTTTTTCACTGCAAATGAACTTTGAACCCCCAACCTACAATCCAAAGAAAAACTTAATTCCTTTTCGATGGTAACTGTTCTTTAATCTGCTTTTCATTCAAAGCATTCCTAGAGCAGCTCCCAAACCACCCCAAAAAATGGGATTTCTCTTAACTGTGCAGCGCTATGCTACTAGAAATCTAAAACTGCACTGAGCCACCAAAACCCAGTGAAGGTTTGGTTATAGAACAGTTACTATTCCCTCAAGTACGAGGCAGCTGGTTATTTTCCCTGTACTTGAAACAAGCATTTCCATTACCAGAAAGGAATGTTAACAAAACTCTCTACGCTATGAATAGGCAAACAACCCCAAAAGCCAAACGACTAAGTTTAGTCTCGAAGATAAAGTCAGCTGGATTCAATTCATCATAGCAGAAAGTTATAATCAGGGACAGGAATAAATAACTGCCACAGAAACGGAACAGGTGGAGGGTAAGAGGGTTTTTTCCTTCTTTTCTGGGTTCAGGTGCTGGTGGGCAGCTCTGGGCAAAGGAGTGCAGGTGAAGGGCTGGTAAAGAAAAGGAATCATAAACAGGCAAATGTATCAAGTTTAGCATCCTATATTTAAACCTTACCCATATAAGCTATACACGATGGTGAAAAACATCCTAAAAGCTCAAGACTAAAACCTTCGTGGCTACAAAAATTTTTGACAAATACTACAGGTTTATAATTTTAGTTACATGGAGTAGATGTCCAGATCCCAATTGACTGACATTCTCCAGATACAGTCTATGATTCCTGATCACTTGCACGGTGATCTGAGACAGTTCCCTCAGATGACATTTCACATCCATCAGGCTGCCTAGCTCGAGCAGGATCAGACTGAGTTTTGCTGGAATCGTGACTTTCAGATTGATCTTGTTTACCCTGACCCCACATGTTCTCATTCACCTTCTCGGCTGACTGTTCATCCTGGCCATCCAAGTGTTTTCCTTGGTCGGCAAAAGTTGAAGTTGCCATTCCTGATGGACCTGGTGCAGTGCATGACGCAACCAACTGAAGCACTGCAGGAGAAGGTGACAACTGGGTAGCCATTTTCTTCTCACCAGCTGTATTTGTTGATGAAGATAATTGATTCATCATGTCGAGGCTCAAAGGTGGAGTTCTGCTGTGGGGTTCAACAAAAGGATGTCCTGTAGTAGAAGCTACTGATACTGGAACCTGAGGAAATGGCAACTCTTGCAAAGCAGAAGTTGAAGCAACATTCTCACACAGGAAGCTGCTCTGGACATCATCGAGGGTTCCTGCAACATCCTGCTTGCATTGTTTCACTTTACGAGATCTTTGTTTCTTCTTTCTCTTTAAGCTTCGCCACGGATCCTTTGGTCGGGATGGAGGTGGGCCTGGGACAATAAATGGAGGAATCGCAGAGTTCTTGTCCCCATATAACAGGCGAACTGATTGTGCTACGGCAGAGACAGTTGGCGGTAGGTCATGCTCAGTGGATTTTGCTGGAGCATTCACTGCTTCTCGAAGCCAGTGAGGCAGACTACTCCTTGAAGAATTGTATTCCTCAACCACTTCTTTACCCTTTGAATCGCAAGTGCTCTGAACTTTGTTAAAATCAGAGCACAACTTTGACCCAGAAGATTCACCCGGTCCTATGTTATGCAAATCAGGCAGAATGTTTAATGGTTTCTCCATAAAGCTTGGCAATTTCCCAGATCTATCAGCACCAACTTCATGCTCCGTTCCTTCCAAATCAAGGTTGCTAGAGCTATTCAAACCAAAAGGACCCAAGCTGCTAGAGCTTTTCAAACCAAGAGGAGCCAAGCCGCTCGCTCCATATGCATTCATCAGGAATGATGAGTCTCTAGGAATACTTGATGAAGACATCAATCCATCACAGGGGCCACTCATCAAGTCTCTAGAAAAGTTGGCCCATGATTTGTCCATATTCCAAGGCGGAAGAGGTGGAATATGATCACCAGGAAGACCTAGATTACGAGAAGGTTCTACATGTTGCAAGCTGGAAGGTAGATCACTCAATCCCAACTTCATGTCTGTGATATGACTCTGAAATTTCGATGGCCCACTTAACTTGCTTCCGTGCAGAGCTCGTGTCATCATCCCATCAGATATGCCTGGAAGTAAGGAAGATTTTGCAACTTTTGAAGGCTTCGATGCCTTTGGGAATGGAAATCCTTGGCCATCCAAGAGCTTGAGCTGTTCCTCCTCCCATCTTGCTGACAAATCTTCTGCAGTTTTATATTTGGAAAATCTTAACTTTGGATCTTGTAGCATGGCATCCCAATTCCCTCGTCCATGTCTTCGAACACCAATCCACAGATAATCTAGTTCATCTTCAGACCAGATATCCATTTTCGCCTTCTTTTTGAGCAGGTTGCTTGATCCAGATCCTGTTCTCAGCATAATGTTCTCAAGCACCTTTCTGTGATTTCCAGGAAAAGATGGAAATGAAGGTGGCATTGGACCCAATCCCAATGTTGGAGGCTTCTGTTGTTCTTGCTGACTATACCTGGATATATCTTGTGGGGGAAATTTGAGATTTGGCAACAATGGCATAGTTGGTAGTTCAGGACGATAGTTAGCATCCACAACTTTTGATCGCAGTGACAAACTGGGAAACATATCATGGGGTGCATGCGCAAGGTTCTTGGTTGGATATGGATACCTTGGCAGCAGACTCTCATCCAGAGGGAATTTGGGTAGCAACAATTTTTCTCGAAAGCTAGAAAAGGAGGCACCAGAATTATCAAAATCATCCACCCGACCTTTTCCTTTAAGATCAAGTGCAGGTTGCTGCAAATTCAGTAGGAATGGTGAGCAAACAAAGCTAACTAAGTTGTAGAGAGAGATACAGAGAGAGAGAGAGAGGGGTTACCAGATTGGACGGGAGAAAACTATTTGGGATATTGGGCTTTGAATGTTTTTCTGAACCATCACATGAAAGATCTGGCAACTGGTATCCACCTAAGATGGTCTCAGGTCCTTTAACACCCATAGCATTCATGCACCCAGAGGAAGGAACTGCAGGAAATGGGAAATCAGGTCCAAAGTCTGGCCTCCTCTGTCTGCAGTGGGATCTAGAGAAATTCCTCTGTGATGACTCCATTTGACTTGCATTAGGAGCATACAGTCCCAAAACTGGCAACAAATTGTTGCTGGGTGCTGAGCTCATAAAACTCGTCCCTTGTAATTGATGACTGAATGGCGATCCAAAAGGGAACTGTTGCACACTAGGTTTGACTGGAAGATCTAGTAGAACATCTGATTTTGGCTTTTGTACTTTCCCCAGATTTTCGATCTTGTTTGTTCTCTCAGGCATTTGAACTGATCTCTTATCTACAAAATCTATTGCAGAACCACTATCTTCAACAAGCAGAAATGATGCAGTCTTTTGGTGTCCATCCTGGGCATTGGGTGCAGTGAGTGGAGGAAGCGTCTCTGGCCTGGATAGTCCCCCAAAACCACATGCCTTATCAGTTTTTGCCTTAGCTAGACGTGCTTTCTGTCTAGCACTAAGCCTTGCACTGCAAAGGAACAAGCAAATTTAATATCGAAACCTTGAACACAAAGTAAATCTACAGCATCAAAACACCAGTGTGCTAACTATATTATCTGACTAGGCAAATTAATCACAGAGATTGCAACTTAATATTGTTTAACAATATTTGCTGCACAGTTTACTGCCATGTATGTTCAGAAAGCAATTGACCTCTACATTTAAAGCATAAAAATCGGCCAAAAGTAAAACATTTGAAATACTAAACAATGATAAACTCACTATTTTTCTTTCCAAGCACGTCCTGCTGCAGTGTACACCCGTACTGGTTCTGGTTCTGGCTCTGGCTCATCTTCTGCCCCATTCTGTAAGGTCATGAAATAAAGAACCACTAAGATAAAGCTCAAAGCAATTACACAATTCCCTTTGTTAACAAACGAAACAAGATTGTCTGTCTGCAACAGCAATGCAATTCCCTTCAAGATTTCAATTATGAATCAGGTATAAGATGGCTTGTTTTAGCCACATTATTGATGTGCTTCTGAAATAGCCGATAGACAAGACAACAACCTCCAGATATGTGCACACAAACATAATCTTCCAACAACCAGTGACCATGGGACCTTGTGAGTAGGCTTTCCTTGTTGGTGGTTGTCACCCACCTCCTCCCCCCCCCCCCCCGGGGGCAGGGCGTTGAATTGGAGAAAAAATAAAATAGGTTAGCTTTCATTTCAACAGTATTTTCATGGTGCTTCCCGATGACAAAGATGAAAGAAACCAATGACAGTAAGAATAAACTGCCAAACACTAGCAAAGGTTAGCATCTAAAAGAAACCAAAAGATGCACCAGAAATTTAAAACTAATCAGTGAAACAAGCAACACCACCAAAAACTAGTCCAGCTTACAGAGAGTGCAGCTTCCTAAATGACGGTCCATTGTAGATCCCAAGGCATGATGAATAACTTGGTAATTGAACTCCACAAGTTCAAGAAAGCAAGAGTTCTCTCTCTGCCACCACCACCACCACCCCCCCCCCCCAACAAAAAAAAAAAAAGAGAGCCCAAAAAAATGTAGTATTACCTTCGTAAAAAGATATTTCAACAGTCCATTAGATGTTGAAATGCTTGTCAGGCAGAAAGCCCATCAAATATGACCAAGTTACACTTTGTGCTACCACTTTTCTTTACTCAACATTACAAGAAATAAATGGAAACAAAATACATATATTAACAAGTAATTAGATCCGAATAGCTCCAAGAATAAAAGATTCAAAACTAGCATCGGCATATGGTCAAACGACAGGTGCAACTGGTCTGACTATGGCTTGAATTGTGCATCTCTAAGCAATATAAATTTTCACAATAGAAACTTCTATGTAACTTAAAAGTATGAAAACCACAGAGGAGAAGTTAAGAAGAACAAGATTTACCTCACTCAATGTTTCACTAGGGTGGGGAGCATATGCTTCTCTATAAGAAACAGCTTTCCTTTGGCGTTTCCCTCGACCGAGAGCTGCTTCCTCCTCACTTTGGTACTTCTCCCACCTATAAATTCCAGACAGCATATGGAACCAGGATATGAGATTCCTCCCAAGAAATCAACAGTTTACAGGTAATGCATTTATATAAGAAATCACATAATTTATGCTACTATAATAACTCATAAATATATACCTATTAAATTATAGTAAACAGAATATGCCTCAACTTATCATGGAAAGATATCTATTCTTTAATAATAACAGCAAGATCCTTCTCTGGAGCTACTACTCTATCTAATAGGTCAAGTACTCGAAAAAGAAAGAGCAATTTAATATAACTATATGCTGAAGTGCTGTTTCATAGGCCAAACAGTTTTGTTTCATTTCAGCCAAGCACATGGACATACTATTACGGACTTGAACAAGATTTTATTGGACAGCTTGCTAGCTATTGAATAAAACCAAATTGAGCTATATTCTCATTCAAAAGTATAAGCAGTATCACCACAATACCCTTAGTCCTACTACAACATTTACCTTTGATCTTTAATTTGCATTGGTCAATCTTTTTGATTTGAAGAAAGAAAAACAGAAACAGAAAGAAGAATAGAGTTGTATTTGGTTTAATGTTCTATGTGAAGCCTGCATGCTAGAGTATAATCCCTGTTCAAGAAGGTCCAGATAACAATCTGTTCTATAGGTATGACTCCATCTCATTAATCATCGTTAGGACCTTAGGATTCTTCCTCTGTTACCATCTTGATAGCAGTTTTGTTTAGATGCTTGCAGCAACAAAAGTTGCAACCAATTACTGTAATCACATATTTGATAAATATCAGGTCCTCATTATACTTTTGCCTCCCTTAAAATTTATTATTTCAAGTACATCTATGAGGGACACTAATACTAACATCAACTGAAACTTCTAGCCTCAACCATCTATAAAATTGAGAAGCCAAATTGCTGCAGAAATGGTGCCAGACTCTTTTAGGACTGAAGTAGATTTCTATGCTGCTCAAACATTGGCTGATGATCATTGATTTTGAGTTTCCACATTAAGTCTGATTCATTAGTTGTCAATTAAGATGCACTTTAGCATTACTGCACTAGTGTTATTAGACAAACCCAAAAAGAGATTCAAAGGACAGTGTCTGTAATTCATTCTTCTTACATTGGTTGAAACTTTTGACATTGTTCAACATCAAAACTTTGAGCCCAAAAAGTGACATTACATAAAACGAACCATAGAACTACACTATACCATGCAAGGAACACAGAGGTGGAATGACAAGACGAATGGACCCCTACCTCACTCGAAGAAGCCTGTCCCATTCATTCTCTTCAGCAATACCCACTAAATTATCCACTTTCTTGTCAGAGTTCTCTATGCATGTATCATCAGTCACCATGGGAACAGGTGCTGTTATAGCTTGTTCTTCTGTTGGCTCATCATTCCACTGAATGATAATTCAGAAAAATCACAGAGATCAGATCAATAGAAAGGTATTAATTTTGCCTCAATAAGTTTACAATTTTATAGCTACACAGTGAAACATTTAAACATCCAGAAATGCTAAGCAGGTGTAATAAGCACAAGACATTGAGGAAACATATATACATAAAATGTGAACATTTTCAAGTTTTCTTGAAAGACTTTAATAAGCAGAAAGTAATATAGGCAAGGAAGAGGAGCTCTGTGAAATTACCAGAGATGGTTTGCGGAGCAGAAAGATCACTAAAACATGAATTCATATTACTATACAAGAAAAGTTACAATGAGCTAATTCTTTACATTCAAACCTAATATGGTTCACAATGTCAGAGTTGGGTTCTGGGTATAGATTTTGCTATCAAATGGTGAGACTGTAATGTAATTCATAATTAACTTGACTCTTAAAGCATATAAGCATAAGCTCTAGTCATTTTTTGAAAGAGAAGGGCAGAAGGAGAAGAAAAAAGGTAATTTAATCACTTCCAGTTATAATTGACATATGTACCCTAATTGTGAAAAAAAAAAAAGAAAAAAGAAGACACACTGCCAATTCCACTCGGCTTCCATATTTAGGTATCAAAGGGAGATATTAGACATGCATAATTAAATGGTATATAAGTTAAGAGAGACAAGAATAGCCCATGAAGGGAGAGAGAGGGAGAACCATATGCTTCAAGAGTTATCTATAACCTTAAGGGCTTAACTAATGCCAGCAGCTAACAATTAAATCATCTAAAAAACAAAATGAAGGGCGATAAAGTTGATATAGTGGTTCAGTGTTGCGGTGATTCCATGATCCAAAAACATGATTTCGCAATTCATAAGGTGACCCTAAGCCAAACATTCAATAATTTTTAGAGATAGTAGCAATCCACACGCAAAACTTGAAGTGTAAAATATAATGACAATATGAGGACAAGAGTATTAGCTCATACATTTACTGAACCAAGCATGTCATTCTCCAATTCCATTTCAGCATTATCAGGTGAACTTGACTGGAGATTTGAACGATCAAGCAACTTTTGAATAGCATTTTCATCCCACAGAATCTTGGTGCTTATATCTGTACATCTATCTTTATACACATCACCAAGGCTACCAGTCTTCCTTTTATGCTTATGTTCTGTTTCGGTAATTGCTTCATCTTTGCTGCAATTGTTTTCACCTGCATCTTTTCCATTCACGCTTAAAGAATCTCCAAAAAGTTCTTCTGTTCCCCATCTCAAAATATCTTCCACCTCCTTTGGTGAGTCAAATTTATTGACAAAAAGGTGATCAAGCATTAATTTCTTCTTGGCAAGTTGCAAGATCCGTTCTTCAACACTAGCACGTACAACAAGCCTGTACACCAAAAGTCTATTTGACTGGCCAATACGATGAGCCCGATTCATTGCTTGAATATCTGCATGCGGGTTAAAATCAGAATCATAAATGATGACAGTATCAGCAGTTGCCAAGTTGATCCCAAGGCCACAAGAGCGTGTTGATAGGAGGAATACAAAGCGACTTTTGTCTTGGTTAAAACGTGTAATTGCTGCTTGACGATCAACGACACACACAGATCCATCAACTCTCTCAAATGTCTTCGGTCCAAATTCAATGGTCAAATAATCCTCAAGGATATCAAGAAGCTTCGTCATCTGGGAGAATATAAGGACCCTATGGCCTTCTTTATATAACAACTTGAGCATTGAATGCAGCAGAGTCAACTTTGATGAAGCCTTTATTCGCATTTCGTGAAGGAACTCAGCAGATCCAGATTCAGGCTCGGTGCCCAGTATGAGATAAGGATGGTTGCAAACCTTTCTTAACTGCATCACTATATTTTGCATTGACTGCAGCGGAGCTCCCTTTCCTATGTTGCGCAAAATCTGATAGTTCTTTGTAAGCATTGCCCTGTAGTATTCTGCTTGAATAGATGACAACTCAACTGGAACAATTCGTTCAGTCTTGGGGGGAATATTCTGCATGGCATCTTTTTTAAGCCTTCGAAGCATATGCGGGGCAACAAGTTTCTTCAATTCCTCCACCTTTTCCGCAGTTGTGAGATCATTAAACTTCTCTTCAAATGAGGATAGAGAAGGAAATGAAGCTGGTTGCAAAAAATTTAGTAAGTTATACATCTCACTTAAGTTATTCTGAAGAGGAGTACCAGTAAGCAACACCCGATGTTGGAAAGAAAATGTATTGAGCAATCCAAATAGTTTACTGCTCGAATTTTTCAGGCGGTGTCCCTCATCAACCACAAGGACTTCCCAAGGAACTCCACGAAGATGAGAGGAATCAGCAAGAACCATTTCATATGTAGTTAAGAGGACATCGAACTTATAAGAAGCTAATTTCTTACTCTGCAAGCTTTGACTTTCACTGGGATGCCACTCATAGTCTCGGATTATGGTTCGAGCTTTGGAAGACCCATGATATTCCACAACATTAACATTAGGGGACCACAGTGCAAACTCTGACATCCAGTTAGGCATTGTAGAAAGAGGAACCAAAACTAAACAAGGCAGCGAAGCATTGAACTCATAGTATAACGATGATAGGAAGGCACAGGCCGACACTGTTTTCCCGAGCCCCATTTCATCAGCAAGTATCACATTCTTGGACTTATGCCAGCATTTGCGCAACCAATTCAATGCTTCTAGCTGATGCGGAAACAATGAACCTCCTTTCAACTCTTCAGGCTGCTCTGTGATTGTAACTATCTCACTTTGTTGCAAATCACTCTTTCTCCTCCGTATGTCATCCTTGAAAACACTTTTCTCCAAAGCTCGATTTTCAAACTGATAATATTTATCAATGAGAAAGGATGATTTAGATATCACCGGTTCATCCATTCTTTCCCATGTGCATTCATCATAAGGGAGGCCCATCCATTTTACATAAACATCAGATGAACCATCTTGGGAAGACCGAATAGCAATTATTCGTTGAGGCTGTTTCCACCGTTCCTCACAAAGATTTATTGTTGCTAACCCATATTTTGCCTTGTAATTGTCCAGTTTTCTTTTTGACAGTATTTTCAGCTCAGTTTCAGGGATCCAAGTGTTGTGGATGTTAGATTTTCCTACCCATTTTACCAGAAATTCGTAGGTGTCTCTAACTTGGTTGGAGGACGCAGTTACAATTGACTCCTTCACAATCATGTTAGAAGCAAAATTTGCGCTAGCATCTTTAACTTCCTCCTTTGAACCTTCAACCTCATGAGAAGGATGTATTTCAGAGTTCTTCAAGATGCTGTTCTCACCATCAGCTTCTAAACTAACATCAGCATTCTCCCTTGGAGACCTTCTCATTGTCCCTAACAGCCCTCCAACATTTCCAAAGGAGTCATCAGGATTCCTAGTATTCACTGCTTTCAAACCAGAGGACTCAGAATCTTTATTCACTGAAACCATGCCACTTGCCTCTTTAACTTTTTTAGTCACTGATCTTCTATAGACTTGCAGATTATCCTTTCTAGAATTGCTATTCTTTTCTACACCAGAAAGGTTGTCAATGTCCAGAGAGACATTTGCAAAGTCATCTGCATTGGTCCCATTTGTAGGTAGAATACCAGCAGTTTCCTCAGGCTGTTTACTTGGATCTTCCAAAACATGTGAACCCTCCAGAGACAGGGAATCTAAATCCATCATGGGAACGTTTCCAGCTGAAACTGTCTTATCCAATTTAATACCTAACATAGCAGGAGTTTCCTCAGGCTGTTTATTTGGATCTTCTGGAACATGTGAATCCTCCAGAGACAGGGAATCTGAATCCATCACAGGAAGGTTTCCAGAAGAAACTGTCTTATCCACTTTAATACGACAACCTAAAACCCGATGAACCTGCAAAACCCGACAAAGAAATCATAGAATTAGGTCAATAGCACCCAAATAAGTTCTATCTCTGTGTGGTCAGAGAGTCTGGAACTGCACAAACAGCATACCTGATGGTAACTCCGTAAACCAGTAAATCTAAATGTTCCTTTATAAAGTACGTACCTGCTGAAAGTCGGGAACAGTAACAGCATTTGTAAATGGACCGACAGCAATTTTACCTCCTGAAGGCAATGCATTTGATGGATGGGCTGGATGCTCAGAAACCATCTGCATCAGGAAGTAATAACACAATGACAGAAGTTGAAAAAGGATGGTATAAATGTAAAACAGAGAACAGCAAGTATACGAAGGTTGCTCCTATAGAACATTTTACCAAAATAGTGGTTTTAAGATTGAAAGCATCATTCAATGGAAGATAAAGAATTTCACAGAGTAATAAACTGCCAAGACAAGGTGTCTTATGCATTAACTTATGGTGATTATGGACATTTAATACATGGAGTAAAACTTTTGAAAATCCTTTCCATCTTTATTTTGTAGAGTGGGTGGAGATACAATCAAGTTGCAAGAATGAGTCCTCAATTAAATGCAAGGATACACACCAATTCTGGTACTTTTAACACCCAGAAAACTCTAATCTTTGTTGCTGATAAACTAGCTAATTTAGTTCAAAGTGCAAGATATAGTAATATGTGTTTCACCATTCGTGGATTACTTGTTCTTTTATTACATTTCTAAGATGGATTGACACTTCAAACTGTTGCATAAGGATATTACGCTTCACCCCCACATAAACAAAGCTAGAATAAGCTTTCAACCAGTAGACACTGAAGTGAAGTTGACCAATCTCATACTCCCTCCCCTCAAATATCCACCAAATCCAACCCCAGGAAAACAGAGAGGTATGAGGAAGGTCTTCTAATGTGCCCAGGATGCTTACCAAAAAGTTATAAAGAATGGGTGAAGCTCCTTTCTTTGTGTGCCTCAAACTTGATCAAAAAGTCAATGTGAAGCTGAATTTGGGCCTAAGGAGTCTTAAACATGATAAATCGACAATAAAAATGTTGGTGGATAAAAACCAGTGGCATACATGAACACGAATAACATTTTGACTCATAACAAGTAACTAAAGAGAAAATAAATGTACCATGACATTTTCCTTTTGGGGGAAGGGAGGGGGAGGGGGGAAGGTGCATCAAGTACTGTAGGAATAAAGCATCTGCTGGAATCTAGTAGTGCTCATGGTTCAATGAGACACTAAATATCACTTAACACACCAAATACTCAAAAATGGCATACACTTATCGGAAATGCTTGAGACCTTTAAAAACAGAGAGAAACCGTAAACTAATTCAAAATAATACATAGTACCTTTGCCCTGTTTTAGGCTAAAAGAAAAGGAGGGAGAAGACGTAGGAAAGCCAGATAAAAAGGATTTCTGCATGCAAGGTGCTTAACGTCTGAAGCACATACAGTAAAGTAAATTCAATATGAAATGACGTCTCCCAAAAAGTTTGCCATGTTCAAGTAGACAGCCAAACCAAGATTATGAAAAACAAATGTCAGCAGAGGCAATCAAAAGCTAAAACTAGACGACGACTTGATCATGATTACCATTCTCTTAACAGCAGGAAAAAGGCATCGTCAATGTGCAAAACTTTAAGATAGGAATAAGTATCAAGATGAACAACAGAGAATCAGGGATCCAGTACCTCATCTTTCAGGTCAAGATTAACTACATCTGTTTCAATACCCTCCTCAGACAGAGATACAGAAGCCTCATGATCCAATGTCCTGTGTTTCACTTTCAATTTACTAGTTCCAGGACATGCAGAGGCTGCTTGGAATCTACGTTTTTTAGAAGAATCTGCAACACAACTGCCCTTGTCAGTCCTCCGCTTTTTACTAGTGCTAATAATTTTCAACTTAAGATTTCTTTTTCTGGATTTTTGATTAGCAGCTTCCAGCGCAAGGACAGAAGAGAATTCATGCTTTTTTCCTGAAGCCCCTTTCTTTATCTTTGAACTCAAAATCTTGAATGAAGATAAAGCTTTCTTAGCAGAAGAATTAGGTGTAGTCTCTGCTGGTGCTTTTGCAAGAGAAACCTCCGGCTTTTTGTCATTGTCTACACTCCCATTTGATGAAGTACCCTCAGTGGAACCATCCCGAGATGGATGACTTGGCTTGGAACTACGTGATAAATCATTAGAGCACTCCAACTTCTTTTCAACCCCCTGATGAGATGAGGGAAATTTCTCCTTGCTTGGTGATCTCTTCTTTCCAAGAATGGAGCTTCCTAAAATCTGGGACTTCTTGTTATTGTCAGATGACTTTTTAGCAGCTTTAGATTTTCCGATGGTAACTTTTGTCCTTGCACGTTTTGAGATAGGATCTTGATGGACAATTGGCTCTGTAGGCTCACTTTCTTGACGGCAGTTTGGACATTCCCACTTCCCACTTGGAATTCTCTTAAAGAAACAGAATCGAAAAAAAAAATGTGAAGTTATGTGCCATACAAAACTAAAAAGGAAGAAAAATTAATCAGAGTAAAAACATTACCCTGAATCAACTAAACATACCTTTAGAGGAGGATTTAGACATCGGAGATGAAAGGTCCCTGGACAACTATCGCAACAAATCAAAGTTCCACCAAGTTCACAGATCTCACATACATAATAGTGCTGGATGACAGAATAAAATCCAAAATAAATATCAACAAGCAGTTCATAAAATCTACTATAATTTCTTCAGCATTAAACTTCTAAAAAGCAATATCCATCAAGTACAGCTCAGTAGACAGAAAAGCACAAGGTGAAAGTAAACATCCTAAAAGTTGCCAGAAGTAATACAGGAAAGGTATTGAGTATGCTATAGAGAGAGGTTACAGAAAGACCAATTGAAATACAATTTCTCATCTTGCAAGTTCTCCTTGCAAATCAGTAATGTGTTCTCTCAAAAGAATCTTTTGCTCTAAAACATCATTCCTTTTCTCTGAGCACAAGGAGATGGTGGAAATCAATAATGTAAAACAGGAACTAACCCCATCATTCCCTTTTATCTTGCTAGATAAGTGATCAGAAGTATTTTCATTTTTCAGCCTTTGCTGTGATGAAGTACTTGATGGAGATTCCAAGGTTTTCGACTTGCTTTCCTTGCCACTGAATTTATCAACTGAACTTGGATGCTTTCCACGTTTGCGCTTTGAGACCCAGTTCCCATTAAGCATCTTATGTGTCATTGACCCATTCTCCTTCATTGTTCAGCAGTATTAACAAGAGAGCTGTTATAAGTCAACCAATCCTTCAAGCATTGAATTCCACATTCTTTCCCTGCAAAAGTTGTTAAGGCGCATTAGACCAATTTCATGTAGAATAGCTGTAATAAAAACCCTCAGTCGGGGGGCAGGGCCGCCCCCCCGGTAGTTTGCTGAGATGTGCAAGCACATAGAACTTTGAGAGCTTATATCTCTAGAAATGGCAATTGTATTCAAATGGACGCCTAAATTAGTGCAATAGACATCAAGTTTCATAGAAAGTTGCACCAGAATCTCTATCATTGATTCTTTCTTCAGGAGTCTCAACCTAAAGCAGGAACTCAACTATGGAAATAAAAGAAAATAGAGTTTCAAAAAGGTTTACAATGTGGCTTGGATTAACTCGATAATGAAATTACTCAATAAGCTACATCAACCAAATAATAAAAGGGCGCTGCATCCCTTCCATAAAAAGCACAATATCCACTGGATATGAACTGAATGAGATACACAACATGAAGAGCAGGCGCATTTAAGTAAATATAGTGAGTATTGGAAGGATATACAACTCACTAGACAAATGAGGCATCATAAACCAAATATCTTCTAGGCAATGGAAACTTGCATTTCACTTAAAATTCCAGCAGAATTCCAACACCTCATGAACATTTAGCAAAAATGTACTGTTTCTAAAAATCCAATCAACTTCCAAATGTGCAAAGCTAATTTATGATAGCTAAAGTTTCCAAATCAATGAACAACACAAATGGAAATTTGATTTGCCTGAGCAAAATGTCCAAATGCACTAGTTTTGAATCTACGAGACCATCTAAAAATCCATACAAAGGTGAAAACCAAGTAAAACTTTTTGATACAGAAAAACAATTTAACGGACAAAAAATCACAGCATGCAAAACTGAATTAAAGCATAAAAATCATGACTTTACTAACACGGTACATTCCAAACCAGTTCAAAACCCCCAAAACCCCTCATTCCACTTATACCTCAGGAGCAACATAAAGATCAAAACTTGACAACAAACTCACAAGCTCAAACTGAAAAGCATTATTAACTAATCAAAAACAACAGAACCCACATCAAATTTAACACTAAAACACCTGAAAATCAGCTCAAATTAAAATTTAAGTAACAAAACAGTAGCAAAAACAGAAATTAACACATACCCATGTATCAAATGGACCAAAATAGCACAAATTTGGTCAGAAATCCCAATCTCGCTAATGCTAATCGATAGACCCCAATAGAGAATGAACGGCAAAAGGGGGGCAAAGGAGCTTCTTAGGTTAATGAGAAAAACGAGAACGATGAGAGAGAAAGAGGAAGAGGCAAAGACTTTAAATAAATAGACAGAGATAGAAAGGGGGATATAGAGAGAGAGAGAGAGAGAGAAAGAAAGTGAGGTTTAGAGAGAGAGAGAAAAGGAAAGTGTAATGCTACAAATACGGATTCGACGGAGGGGTCATAGGTCATCACACACACACACACACACACACACACACAACGCACACTGACTGACAACATACATGGGTTGTTGTGGAGGGAAGAGCCAGGACCTTCAGACCAATCAGGTTCCACCACGTGGCACCCCTGGACGCCTGTCTCCGTCCCCTCTCTTCTACCTTCTCCTCTTTTTATCTCTCCTCATGCTTTTCTCATTGGGATTTCTCCCAGCCCATTTTCCTCATTCCCCTCGAGAGCAGGGAGGGAATCATGGCCTGGCCCTCCTTCGTCACATTTTTGGAAGAGGTGGCTCTTGTTCTCGTTTTCATATTGAAGGACAATTGGTTTGGATGTGTTGTTTCTTGGCATATATGCATATGTATTGAATGAATGCTTTCGTGGGTTACTTTTGTTTCTTTCCTTTCTTTTTTGCTTGGAGGCTGTAGGATCATAATAGCCGCCATTGGGAGTTGGAAGGCTACGTTTGAGTGGTTCTTGCATTTGTTGCAGCCTTTGGTTTTGTAGTAGTACAACTGTCGCTTTGCTCTCTCTTCTTTTCTCTATTTTTTTTATTGTCTCCTTCACTTCGTTGGAAGAAATCGACAAAAACCCACAACAAAGAAGAGGTTTTTAATGGACAGAACATCCGTTTGACCATACAGATGATGGTTAGGTAATAATTGGTCATTTGTGAAGTGAATGAAACTTGGCAAGTTTTCAATGGTAAAGTAACTTTAAATAACTTTTGTAAACTGGGAACTAATCAACATAATTTCCAGGGCAAGCTAATTTGGGTAAAAAGGGGTAGAAAGATTTTGTGATACTGTTAACATGGGGCCTATTAGGAAGGTTAGGGACTTGAAAGTGACCAGAAAGATACTGCTGCTATCCTCTTTCACAAAATAAGGCCATCATGACTTTGTATGTGCTAAACTTGCATTTTTGGCATGATGAAACACATATGTGATTTTACACGAATGCCCTCACAAATACACTAGATTACATATATTCATCAGCACAAAATTTGTCTTGTTTGGATTGCTTTTATTTTTCAAAAAATGTTTACATTTTTTGTGAACATATTTTTCAATTAT
Source organism: Coffea eugenioides (assembly GCF_003713205.1). NCBI lineage: Eukaryota > Viridiplantae > Streptophyta > Magnoliopsida > Gentianales > Rubiaceae > Coffea > Coffea eugenioides. Next base: position 321,098 of record NC_040043.1, on the reverse strand, counting down.
TTTTTTATTTCACGTATATCAAATTATTATAGTATAATGTTTTACAAAAGTTTCATAAAATAGCAACCCAAACGAGCTCCTAGCTTTCCAATAATAAAAAGTTTTGTATATCACTACTAGTAAAACAAAGAAATTACTTGTACTTTTAAGTTTTTAAATTCTTGTAGACCAAGAAAAAAAGAATTTACTTGGTTTGAAGTTATGTTAAGGAAAAGAATTAAATGTTAAAAAATAATTTTGCTTCTTCTTAGGCTGGGAAATAAATTAGTAGTAGTATTTTAACTAAAAGAAGAAAAAAGAAAAAGAAACTCTAGGTAATAAATTCAACCAACCTGTTAAAATGACTAACTTTAAACAAAATAGAAAAAGAAAGACTAACTTTTATTTATAGCTCTTGGACAAGAATGCGCAAATGCAAAGTAGATGAATGCAATTGATGTACACATAAATATCCACCAAACAAAGAAATTTCTATCCATATATATGTATAAAAAAAGTCTATATCTTTTTTTGTAAGCAGTAGTTCAGAAAGATAGGTAAAAGAAAATACCAATGCCTTTAGAATTTCTATAATAATATTATCTATTACACAAACATATTTATTAAATTTAAAAATGTTGAGTGTTGAAATGATGTCAACCTAGTACACTGTAAATCATATTGTATAAATAAACTACTCCAAATGACACATAAGAAGTTAAAAAAAGGATTAGGTTTTCATTTTAGGATTCATTACTTCATCTTGTATTGGATGCCATGAGTCTAGATAATAAAGATATTTTCCTAAAATAATATCCTATTATCCTATTTATTGCATTCAATAAACATTTGTACCTTTTTTTCTTTGAATAAGTATAGTACTCCATCTAATATTCTTGAGTACAATGTTTGTAAGTAAATAAATAAAGCAACTGATTTATGATGAATAGATAAATTGAATAAAATTTTAGTATCAAATTTTAAAACCAAATGACAATACATGAAATACTAACTACAAAATATTGCATTTTAGAATAACATGAACCACATAAGAGAGATTTGGATTACTTAGTTGAATTGGAAGAAAATCTACATTCAAAGTAAATCTAAGTTCTTGTATGTATTAAGCAACAATTTTAAAAATCGAGTAGAAACATATAGAAATTCATACAAGATTTGATAAGCAAGGTATTATACATTGGTAAGATTTAACAACTACATTAGAGATCTTGACATGGATTCAATATGCAATTTATGAATTTAATAAATCTTGAACTCTCAAATCGTATTGTAATTGAAGCGGACCTCTAAATTAATGTCTTTCAAGATTGTGTTACATGTTGAACAAATTCTCTAGGAAAAATAATTTGTTTAAGGCTTTGATTCACCCTTTAGTGAAAAAAAATAGAAAATTTATGCTACATCCTATTTATCATTATAGCAACTTTTGTCAACTTTAGTATTCAAAACTTTCTCATATTAGTTTTTCCTTTTCTTCCACCATTAAAATACCAAAAGAGCAAGATAAAGAATAATATGAGCATGTGTGCACCCTATGTTGGTATTCTTATTTGATTACTTTACCTAAGTTTAAATTCTAATTTGGATAAATCAAATTTTATACATTCTTGTGCACTATTATGCCTAAATTCATATTTTTAAATAGGAGAAAAATTTTGACGATCTATCAAAAGGTAAATTTTGTTGATTCTAATTAGTTATTTTTTTGTACAATTTATAGCAACAAGAGGAGTTCCATAATATGTATCTACATTAGATATACATGTATACTTTTTATTTAGTTATTCTTGAATTAATTTCATTTTTCCAAAGATAAAAAATTTACTAGTTTGACATCTTTCATGAAAGTCAAATGATAATTGCACTTCACAATTATCCTCTTCTGCTTTACTGTCTCTTATTAACTTTTTGAAGAATATGTTTCACTGTCATTGTGCCCTAACCTTTCCCATCTCACAAAATTCACAAGTCAATTATAGTTATTTTCTTTCCCCTTTCCATAACTTTTCTATTATCAACAATTACAACTCTTGCAAATTTTAATGTAATAAGCATGAGAAATTAGAAATAGTTAATTCACAATAGAGGTATAATTTTAAAAAAATTAAAATTATTCTAACAATTAACTTTTCTCCATTCAATCACAAGTTCTAAAAATGATACAAACTATCAATTTTGCTAAGATTGACAAAGAAATTAGGAATTGCTTCATTTTGGTAAGAAAAATAAAAAATATAAGAAAAGAGTTAACTAATTAGATTTGGCGCAAAAGGAAACAAATGATAAGAGGAGAGAAGTGTAGAATTTATGTAGATAAATTTGTCAATTGGGTTATTTCAAGAATATTTTATTTTTAGTTTTTGATAAAGGTATGAGGGAGAGTAAAGTGATAGAAGTGTATTGGCATAGGATCTTAGGATAATACTACTAATTTTAGATTAAGGAAAAGGTAGGATAATGGAGGATATTTATAGGAAAGTCAATATATTTGTCCTATATAGGAAAGTCAACATAGTTGTCTTTTAATAGATGATAGATTCTAGAGTGCTAAAAGGTAAAACTGTGATGAATTGTAAATTTGCAGTGTAAGAGGACAACTTCGGTATGTGAACATTAGTTATCATCATGAAATTTCTTATTTTTACATCTTCTATCTTGTAAGCCACTATAAAGAGTTGCTACATCTCTTATTAATAATTTCAAGCTAATATTTGGTTTCATTATATTTTGTTATCTTCATGTTTTCTTGTTAATAAATCTTATATTGTTTTATACATCTTTGCTTTGAACTTTTGCGTTTATTTAACAATCACTCATTAAAATTTTTTAGCAAACATATGAAAAATGTACTACAAAATTCAATAAATTACTTTTAAGGGATAAAGTTTCGATTTTCATAATTGAGATATTTTTAAGAAAACTATAATTTAAATAAAAAGCATATATTAAAACACTATATATACTCTATTTACTGAATAAAAACTTATAAAACTTTTTTCCTATATGTATGAAGGAATCATTACAACTTATAAGTAGCAAATTTCAAAAAAAAAATTGAACAATCATATACATATAAATCGTGTCTGCCTAACTGATGCTCATTATGCATTCGTTAAGATATATTTTTAGGTGTCATATTTATAGAAATGTAAGATAAATTAGGAAAAGTAAATAAATACAAGAGAAAATAGGTAAGATTAAATAGGAAAAGTAAACTCCATATATATATATATACATGGCATGATAAGTGAATTTTAAGTTGGCACTCATTAGTAAACTCCATATAAATATAGTAAAACAATGTTCAATTTCGATTTGATAAGTTGGTGGGTTAGTTATTCCCATATTTTGCCAAATGGACATTTTATTCTCATACCATGTGGCAAATTAAATTAGAAGAAAAAAGTGTGTCCATTTATAGATTTGTGGATTTTTTGTAACAATTAATTATATAGTTTTTTTTGCAGTTTCTTATTTATAGTCAATTTTACCCAATCTATTAATGACCTATCCTATATAAATTTGTATTGATTGTACCTTATTTATTTTTTTGTCAATCAACTCATATCTTTCATTTTAATCCTCTTTAATTACGTTTTCTATTCATGTTATTGGCTTATTTATTTATTATCATTACTAAAATTTGGACAAAGTATGCTATATTGATGCTTACATAGTTACATACGAAGTTTTTTTTTTCCTTTGATAGGTTACTAAGTTGGTTATTCCAAAAAAAAAATGGTTATCCCGAGTTTTTAAGAGGAAGAAGTTTTATTATTTTGCTATGTAGGAAAAATTTGTGTTTGCTTATACTTCTTGGTGGATTTTTTTTATAACAATTAATGATAGTCCTTTATTACTTTCTTGGTTATAGTAAATTTCAAACAATCGATTAATTACCTACTTTGCATACATTTGTATAATTTATGCCTTGTCTTATTTTTTGTTAATAGCTTTCCTTTTTTAATTCCGTACAATCACATTCTCCATTTCTATTATTGAATTGATCATTTATTATCATTACTAAAATTTGGACAAACACTTTTTTTTTTAATCATTCTAATACTTCCTTATTTATAGCAAATTTAAATCTATTAATTCCCTACATTATATATGTTTACATTGATAGTTATGCTTTTCTTTTTTTTAAATCAATCAACATTATTTTTTAAAATTTTCTTCAATTACATTGATTATATTTCTATCATTTGACTTGATTATTCATTTGCAATTCTAAACGTTTGACAATTTTCATTTTTCAATGAATTTATATTCCTCAATTTTAGTATATTACTCATACAAGTCCACTTAGATTGTATAAATAATCATTCTATTCCTAAAATTCTTTTATTTTTGTACTCTCTTTCTAGTGGAATTCAATGTAGGCTAAAATGGTATCTATATAAACATTGGATTGTAAATGTTCTACTAAATTACTTGTTTTGTTAGTTTTTAATAATTTGATAAATAATAAGTTTATTATTTAAAGTTTGCTTTTTAAAATATTTTTAATAGTAAAAGAATCAAATATTAAGTGCATTTATTTCCTAATATATCTTCTTTACTCATATGTTGACATACTATCATTAATTAGATTAAACATAATTGAATCATGGGATAAGATTCGATTCAAACGAATTATTAAGTTATCATAAATTAACTATTTTTAATCTATTTAATTTAAATGTTTGTGTTACAATTAGTATATTAAATTTTATAAAATAGTATTTTGAGCTATTTTATATCAATTTTTGTTCGAAAAAATAAAAAAAAACTTTAGAGCATAAAAAGTGCTCCTGCAAATACACAGGTGAATTACTAGTAATATATTGTTTTTAAGGATAATATACCTAAATTTCACACAACCTACCATATATATACTCATACTAAGAATTATTATCTTTCCTTACATTTATATACTTTCCATGATTAATCTTGCCTCTTCAAAATCATAACACCTAAAGTACATCTTAATGGGTGCCGATGCCATTAGATAGATCCTTGTTTTAATTAAGTTAAATTCAAATTAAAATCAAAATTTATTCAATATAATATTTTATTAAATCATAAAAGTTAAAAATGAAAACAATAGTATAACTAAATAAGTTATAAAGTAAGGATTAATCTTTTCTACAATGATGGTTATACACTATTAGTATTGAATGAATGACAAATATGCAAAATTTGAATTTAAAATTCAACTTTTATACATATATCATAAATCCAACGGTAATAATGTATACAATATCAGTGTATATAAGATTTACTCTATAAGTAATGCCTTACTTCAAATTACAAGTTAGATATGGAATCTTTCCCTTATTTAACAATGTATAAATCAAAATATAACAAAATGTGTTATTCCAATTAATATTTGTAGCATACCATGTATTCTTCTTATGCTACTTTGCATGCGTAAAATTTTTCATTAAGTATTTACTTATTACATGATAATTTTTCTTTGTCTTTATTAAAATGTTACATATGCTAATTTCACTTACACATTTAACTGCATAATTCATTTTTAGTTACTTACTTATCAACAATAAATATTATAAACATGTTAAAATGTAAAAACCAAATATTATTGCCATGTAGACATATAGAATAGATAAAAATAGAAGTGAGGAGAGGTAACGACCTCTATTGATCGTTTATTTCTCTCCAACCAATTAGACTAGTACACAAACGGTTAAAATATTGAGGTCATGGCCCTTATTTTTCTCTCTTCCACTTCCTCGGTCCCGTACCATTTAGATCTATAGAGGAAAAGAAGAGATTCGCTAAATTAAATATGTTCTATGAATTCCTTCCCAATTCTTTCTTGATTTAATTTGTTAAACTTTCTTTCAACTAATGTGCTACAATGTACAAAAGAACATTAACGATGAATTGGGATGGCTTGGGAGAAGATGATGATGATGATGATCAATTCTTCGAATCCCATGATAGGATATCATCAGTTGTTCCTCTAGATTTGGTGTCCTCAGGATCAGATAATGATGAAGAATTTGAAGACAGCCGTCTTTCTTTTGCTTCTTGCATTTCATCAAAGTCCTATGTTCCCATCAATAATTTTCGTGATTTTGAAGTGGCAACGAATTCTGCTCCCGTGTTGGAAGATTATGGCATGTGGATGGCTGAGCCAGGAGATATCAAGGAGCGCCGTAAGCGCCTTTTTCACGGAATGGGGTTGTCAAGCAACAAGAATCTTCTCAAAATTGCTAGTGCTAAGATTGTCCAAACGACTTCCAGAAAAATTGATACTGGTCAGGTTTCTACAAGAAAGTTTGAATTTTCTTCTCCTTTGAAAGATGAAACAAAGCAAGAAACTCCAGATTCAACTCCAATTCTGTTGGTGAGATCAAGATCAGATGGGGATATTGAAGCATTTTCTGCAAATACTAAGAAAAGAAAAGAAGAATTAATTGGTCCAGTCTCTAAACAACGCCTCACTAGAACATTATCCGTACTAATAACAGCCCATTCAGGTTTATATCCTTATGCACATCCTGTCAGAGTATCTTCTACAAAAATGGTATGTAAATCTTCTAATGGTGGGCTACTATCATCCATATTTCCCGACAGTGGCTTTGGCTCATTCTTTTTGATAAAAAATTTAGACACTGGAAAGGAGTTTATTGTTAAAGAGTCCAACGAACAAGGGATGTGGAATAAGCTCAGTGATGTTCAAACTGGAAAGCAGCTTACCATGGAGGAATTTGAGAAATCCGTGGGATATTCTCCTGTTGTGAAAGAGTTGATGCGCCGTGAAAATTTCTCAAAAAATATAGATGATGAGAGCAAAAGAATTTCAGCAAATTCATATATTAGTAAAAGCTTCAGATATAGCAAAAGAAGGGGCGCTGCTCTTTTAAAGAACATTAAATTAGGAGTAGCAAATTCTATGAGTGGATTAAAGGTTGATAAAGAAAGAGAGTGTCCTTCAATTGTGGACCAGAAAACTAGCAAGAATTCCTCCCAATGGGTTAAAGTGCATCAGACTGGAAAATCATACAAGGAATATACAGCTTTGCATCTATGTCAAGAAATTCAAGCACATGAGGGATCTATATGGACCATGAAGTTTAGCACAGATTCACATTACCTTGCGAGTGCAGGAGAAGATAGAGTAATCCATGTATGGGAAGTACAAGAATGTGAAGTTATGTCGACGAAACCACTTGATGATGTGAAATCTATCAATAGCACACCTGTTCATCCAATGTTTTCAAATGTTACAGATAGGCCTCCTCTAGCTGAAATTACTCCCATGCCATCAGAAAAGAGGAAAAAGGGAAAAAGTGTAAATAAAAAAAAGAGTAACTCCATCCCTGATTATGCTCACGTACCAGAAACCGTGTTTGCGCTTTCAGAGAAACCAACATGCACTTTCAGTGGTCACCTAGATGATGTTTTAGATCTTTCTTGGTCAAGATATCAGGTTTGTTTGGTTAGAATGATATTTTTAAAACTTAAATTTCTTTTTCTAGTTCAAAAAATTTATTTAAAATCAGAGTGAAGTTATGTAGCCATGTTTTAATCACAAGACGAAGAAAATTAGTCTAGTATTAAAGTAAAAAACCATAGCTATTAAATTTTATTTTTCATATGGTTCCAATATATAATTCTTAATATGATTGTGTTTTCCTTGTAGCAATTGCTTTCATCATCAATGGACAAGACTGTAAGACTTTGGGACATGGAAACAAAAAGTTGTTTAAAAATGTTTGCACACAATGATTATGGTAAGGTGTTAAGAAAGCCATGCTTTTGATCATTCTGACATTTTGCAAAGATCAATGGCACTTGTTTCTAAAAATTGTTTGACTCTCTTTTCTTTTGATGAATAAATTGTATGTAGTTACATGCATAGACTTCAATCCAGTAGATGATGATTATTTCATCAGTGGTTCCCTAGATGCAAAGGTTCGTATATGGAATGTATCTGACCGTCAAGTGGTGGACTGGATTGATATTCATGAAATGGTCACCGCTGCTTGCTATACTCCTGATGGCCAGGTAATAATCCTTTGAATACATGTCTCATAATCATGATTCTCTAGTTCCTTTGCATACAAACTTACTACTGAACTTTATTTTGAATTCAAAAGGGTGCCATAATTGGTTCTCATAAGGGAAGTTGTCGATCCTACAATATTACCGGTACGAATGATCAATCTAATTCTATTTTTAATCTTATCAATTAGTTAATGTAGTTCTACGTAGTAATAATGTTAGTTTAGTTTTTTGTTTGACAAGATTACAAATTAGAGCAGAATGGTCAAATTCAACTCCAGAACAAGAAAAAATCTCAATTTAAAAAGGTCACTGGTCTCCAGGTACTTTCTTTTTTTATTGTACTAAATTCTATTATATTCAATTTCTACAACCCTTGCCCTCAATAAACAGTTGCAAACATTTATTTACAGTTTGCTCCATGGAATCCAACTGAATTATTGGTTAGTTCTGCTGATTCTCGGATTCAGATCTTAGATGGATTAGCTGTCACTCATAAATTCAAAGGTAGCCTCTCGTATACTTTAAATAGTTAAAATATAGTAAAAGTTTATGAACTGATGACAATAATTTTTCTTTGGTACAGGTTTCCGAAACACTAATAGTCAAATTCCAGCTGCATACAGTCCTGATGGAAAGTACGTAATAAGTGCAAGCGAAGATAGTCAAGTCTATATTTGGAAGCGCCAAGATCTAAAAGGCAAGAGTAAGGTTACCATCCAATCTCATGAGCATTTTCAATGTAGAGATGTCTCGGTTGCAATCCCATGGTCAGGTACCATAAAGCAGGAGCCACCATTGGTTGAAATACATTCAAAAAGGCATTCGAAACGCAGTACTCTACCTCCAAAATCTCCTGCACGCTCTCCTACCAAAGAAGAAAGTAGTAAGAGGCATTTGCCACCTCTTCCCAAGAAAAGAGATGATGACAACACTAACAACAACAACATGCTAGAAAGATCCACTAGCTGCGGAGATGATAATTTTTCTAATTCCTCTCGTATAGATTCAGGAATTGGTATTAGTGAATCATTTACATCAGCTTGTCCATCAATTAAATATGGTGATTCGCCTTCCATTTCAGCTTCTAGCTCTTCAAATTCTCAATATTGGTCCTCCTCGTGGTCTCCCTTTGATTTGGGAAACAGTAATGGAAGTCATACTGTTCAAGCCACTGCTTGGGGTGCAGTCATTGTGGCAGCAACTCTTGGAGGTGAAATTAGAGTCTACCAAAATTTTGGGTTGCCTGTTAAGGTTGGTCGTCAGACTAATCTCTTTAGAGACCTCACATAAGATTTTACATAAGCTGTAATGAGCTATTGACATTTTTTTTTTTTTTCTTTTTGGGGCATATGGATGGCCTCATTCATTGTAATGCCTTATATCTTAGGGATAATTAGGCTTGAATGTAGTGAAAAGGCACCATAATTCCTTACTTGCATCAACACTATTAAGGCCAATATTTCTTGAGGTAGTTTTTTAAAGATGAGTGCATTTCAATCAATTTTGAGAAATTTTTGTAAGGTTTGGTTTATCCTTACAAGCAGAGATAAATTGATTACATTCTTGTTATATTTTAAAGCAATTATAATTATAAACCAAAAAATCATATCAAACATATTCTGCGGTCTACCGTAACATTTAGATAATGTAATTAAACTACATATCAGCTATATATTATTGGTGCCTGGTGCTTACTTCACTTCTATATTTATGGAACAATCCAAAAAAATCAAGATACAAATGTAATTGCAAAAAGCATCAAATAACTATCAAAGAAATAAATTCTACATAATTTAAAAATTGCCGTACGTATATATGAATCTTCAATTGAATTGCACGTAATAAAACATCAAAAAGTACATGAATTAGAGATCTCAAGTGGTATAGAATATCAAGAAAATAGATGTTATGTGTAACATACAACTAAATAATACCAACAGACAGATGATTAATGTAAAATACCCCATATTTTATCCAGATAGCATCCTATAAGATAGTAAATATGTAGTTTGCAAGGAATTTTATACTAACGTTTGAAATACAAAGGCTGAATGACATATTACTTCTCTGTAATAAGGGGTCGGTAACAAATCACTCATAAATTCAAAAAATATGCAAATTGTTCCATGACTAATAGTCAAATGCATGTACAAAGCACAAAAAAAAAATCATGCCTTGGTTAGAGAAAATTTATCACATGACCTTTTATTTTTTTATTATTCTTTTTTTCCTTATAATCTTTGATTTTTTTTCCTATATTCCATTCCAATTACATGTATGATGATAGCAAGAATGGTGACATTGGAGACGTTGGTGACCAAGTGTCAAGTGATTTAAACTATGTGAGTAATGATTATTCCTGTTAGACTGTTTACTAGAGCTTGCACCCAGAAGTTTAAAGATCAACTTAACACATTCGTTCGTGTTGTTCGTGAATCAATTGAAGGTTCTAAAAAGGTTGAAAATTTTAATCAAGAGGAACGTTCAATTGTTACTTTGATTCAAGTGGTCCAACAAGCAAGTCATTAAAGTTGTTTACTTTAGTCATTTGATTAAGTGGTATATGTAATAAATTTGAAACAGTTTTGCACATAGTTAAAGTCCGAATTAATTAGTAGGTGTTTTGTGTTATTTCATTAACAACTAGAATTTTACCCATGCCTTAACATGGTCTTTTTTTATTTATTGTGAATTTATACAAATATGAATAATTTAAATACAAAAATTAACAACAATGCTACATGTTCATTCATATTAACTTTAAAAATTAATGTATTCTTAATGTTCAATTATTTACTAATTTTTAAAAATTTGTTTACATACTTTTACTATAATATAATAATATACGTCAAATAATGTATTTTATATCAAAAACTTGATAGACATTCTTTTTTTAAAATATTCTTTTAGATAATTAAAATTTTTATAATGACCATAAACCTAGAAGTATATATTCACATTTAATTAAGTAGTAAAGATCCAGCAATCCATTTTTTTCATCAATAAATCAACAACATTGGTAAATCTATCAGTGTAATAGTTAATTCTTTTTTTGTGCACTAAGTTAATTCACAATTAAGGGAGGAGATGATGAACAATTTGAATAATAATCAACAATATAATGGTAAAAGGAAGTAATTTATAGAATATGTAAGATTTTAATAATTGTGACTTGAAAAAGGTTTTACTATAGTTCTATGTAATAATTTGATAGAAAGCATATATCATTAACATAAGATTAGTTATTTTTAAAGTTATTTTAAAATTAGGGATAATTTTTAAATATATAATATAATATTGAATATGGGTAAAACCCAAATGACCCATAACCGGTTAATTTTCTTGAATTAGACATGCCACATAGGAGTGAGAGATAACTCTAATTAAAATATCTACTTATATATATATATATATATATTCTTAGGGACATTAGGATTTTAAGTGTCGGCCAGCTTTAAAAAGACATAAGGCCAAGAATTGTCATTAGTTTTCCTAGTTTGATTAGATTTTGTGTCTTGTAAAAGCCTATAAAAAAGTTTAAACATTTTTCATTAATAACAAGATGAATTTTCCAGCAAAATTGAGAGTTTCTCTCTTGATTTTTCGTGAGCTCCTTTTGAATACTTTAGAGATTCTCTTAAGTGTTCATTCTTGGCTTATCAATCAAGAAATGTACTTGATTGTAGCGCCTTCTACCAAATGTTGGTTCACTAACTTTGTTAGGTTGTGGGTTGAGATAATATCAAAAAATTCGTACTTCGAGGGTTAGATTGGGTCATAGGTTTTCTACTATCAAACTTTAATATCACCATTACGATTTGGGCTAATTAATCACGAGTTTCGTAACATAACGAAAATTGTATTAGTTTCTCTTTTAGCTTTTCGTGAGTTCTTTTTGAATACTTTAGAGGTTCTCTCGAGTGTTCATTCTTGGTTTTATTAATCAAGAAACACATTTGATTGTGACGCCTTCTACCAAACCTTGGTTTGCTAACTCATTAGACTGTGAATTGAGATAATATCAAGAAGTTTCGGAGGTTAATCACGAGTTTCAGAGGTTAATTCGCTGTCAAACTTGAATATCACTATCATGATCCGGGCTTGTTGATCACGAGTTTCGTCACATAACGGAGATCGTATCGTATTATATGAATTTGAACAATAACATGCTAAAGAATTTCCATTCTTGAATTATAAATATATCTTTTGTTAGGACTCAAAAATTTTCTTATTTTTATAGAATATTACCGGGTTATTTAAATAATTATTCACTCATTTTCTCCGAATTATTTATTTCGACCATTTTAAATCCATTTAGATGGAACAACGTCTCTTTTATGTTTTTAAAGCGTTTTGTTGGAAAATTTACTTTTCAAAAATTCGTTTAGTTTGGAACAACGAGTGCACGTCTTTCGAGACTATACTTGAATCGGGAGTGTATTAATATTGGAGAATTAAGAATGTTTAATAGTAGATTAAGAAAAGTTAATTGAGAAATTAATACTCGACTCATGTAAGAACTCACAAATTTACCTATTTTAAACTCCAGTTACGAGCTTATTTAATTATTTATTTGGCCAATGGCCCCGAATATTATTTTCTATCCTTATTAGACCTAAATACATGGAATTATAGCTTCATTATATTTTTAAAGTGTCTCGTTTCAAAAATTATTTTCTTGGAAGCTTGTTTAGCGAAAAAATGAAAACGCGTTAGGAAATTTTATCCGATTGAGAGTACAATAGGCTTGGAATATTCAAGACTTGTACAATGGTCCTAAAATAGGTAATTTTATGTTTAAGTACTCAAGTGATAGTTAGTAGTACAATCGTTATAAGAATTTCTCGAAGGTTTCGCGTTATAGCGTTCAAATTGGCGATACGCGTTTTCACACGCGCGATTTTAATTGAGGGACTTTAGACCCTTATTTCGAGACAATTAAGAGTGAATAATATTTATATGAACATAAGTACATTAGAGGTTTAGTGCACTAGTGAACCAAACGCGAGAGAAATCGAGCCCTAAACGCACCAAACGAGCCCTAATGAGGGTTGACTTTGGAGTGAATTTACACCACTCATTTTAATCTTCTCTTGGAAGCTAACCTTGATCAAATTTCACTCTTTCTTCTCTCACCAACAGCCGGCCAGCCTTCCCTCTCTCTCACTCCCTTGCTTCACAAATTTCTTCATCAAATTAACCACAAAACTTCAATCAATCTTCACCAAACTTGAAGACCATCTAGCAAATTACTTGGAGGTTGGATCTAGCTAACTAAAGGGCTGCATTTCACGGTTTCTTGGAGCCTCTTGAGGACCGAAAATTTCTGGTTTAAAGCACTAAGGAGGTATAACCTCATCCTACACCTTAAACTTAGATTATGATGGTAGAAATACATCTTTAAGCTATTGCATGTGTATGGATGGCTTGATATTGTTGGAAAATTTGAAAAGTGGGCTCTATGAATTCCCACACTTGGGTTGTTGCTGATTAGAGGATTAATGTTGGATTTAATGGTAGTTTAGTGGTTAAAATGATGGATTTATGGAGTATTATTGTTGGAAACTCAAAGTTGAGGTCATGACAAGAAATTTCCGAAACTGCCCCTGTTTTGTTCGGCCATGATAAGGCCAATTTTTGGTGATTTATTGGCGTGAACCTGATGTTTATATGTTATGTTATATGTGTAAAAATTTTCATTGGAAAACATTAACGTTTAGATGGGCAAATGAATTTATTCGTGAACTAGGCAAGCTGGAAAATTATTTTCGGATAACCCTGTCCAGCGGTAGCATTTTGACCATAACTTTGTCCTTCGATATCGAAATTGAGTGCTGTCAGTGGCATTCGAAACTAGACATCCATACCTTTCCAACGGTATAAAATGCGTATTCTGATTCCATGTGTAGGAGCCGAACCATTCGTTTTAAGATAGCTGTCCTGTCTCTCGGATCTGCTGGAATGGTTTGTAGATGCAGCAACTTGAGGCTCAATTTCGAGCTGGTTGCTTGCCAAATTTCAGAACGTTTCCTTCTGTGAACTTTTAGTCCTATGAATGTATTTTCAAACTCCATAAACCATGCTCAATTCCGAGCTAAATTGACAGAGTTGTGACCAAAACAAGAGGACTGCCCTGTTTTGGAAAAACGTAATATTTGGACTGGTTTGGGACAAAACCCGGGAGCGATCTTATTAATTGAAATTTTTGATGCTAAACCATTACCAAAGGTATCATGGATGTATCTTAGACCTTTATTTCACAAATGAACCATGGTTGGATAGCTTTCTTGGTTAAACGATTTGAATTGGGAAATGAAAGTCAAAAGGCAGATTGCCTTAGAAATTTTCCGGAACTTTGGATGATTAGTTAACTACCTTCCCGAGGGTATTTTTCCCTGAAATTTGATAGAGAAATACCTTTCACATAGGAGTAAAATAATACCAATTTTGGTACCAATCCAAGTTCGTTTCGATACCTAATTAAATTTCTAGTGTTGGAGGTTCAAATCTGGAAATTCTTCTCCAGTCTTGAATTTCCCCAACTTTGAGTTACCGTATCTCGGTACTCGAAACTCCGATTCTTGATCCGCTTGCTTTGTTATAAACCTCACTTACAACTCTAATTGAGTTACAAATTTCAGAGGCCGGTTTGCAACGTGTGAATCGTGCCGAATTTTCAAAGTTGGCCGAAATCCAACTTAATTCTGCCTTGTAAACCGAGTCTGTACCTTCAAGCTCATTTTTGAGCACTTTCCACTTCGATTCATGGAAAAGTGTCTTCTAGGAACTTATAGTACTTTCTAAGAGGTTTCCAACGGTATAAAGTTTTCCAATTCTCGACTTGTGCCGAGTGAGTTACGATTTTTCAAAGATTCATAATAAAACTGAAATTTTCCAATTTCAAGGAAATAGAGTTTTTCAAGAACTCTTTATTCTTTTGATATTATCTAAACGTTTTATCCCCGATTTCCTAGATAAAGACTTAAATACTTTTGAACGTTATCAAACCCCACTCGAACCTCGATTTACGAGTAATTGAGATTCATTTTCACGGAATTCCCTCGATTAATGCTAGTGAACGAATTATTCCTCGATATTTGGGATGTGAATGATAAATTCACTATTATTTGCTCAGGCACACACGAGGACCTTCAAGAGGATTCCCCGGTGGACGCTTGAACTTCCCTTGACCTTACTCACACCTAATATTTGGTGAGTGTCAGGTGTATGTAACCTTATTACATGTTTAATTGTTATTAATAATTGGAAATCTTGAAAGTGGAGTCGAGTGTGTACTTTACCACATTCGTTCTCATTAGAAATGAAATTTTAATGACTGAAATGCATTGAATGAATGATTGAAATGCATTGAATGAATGAAATGTATTGGTATGCTAGTTGCATACGTCGTTGGAGTGAATCTCCTCGACACACAAGTGCACATGGGGGACGCCCAAATCTCATTGGCCGACCTTGGACTCGAGCCGGCATGGGTTTGGTCGGGAACCTTGGCGAACCATGAGATATATAAGCTTGACCTAATGAGAGGTCTTGCTTGGCATACTCGAATAGTATCGCCACAAACTAATGACAGGCGGGCCCGATACAGGGGTATGTAAGGTGAAAGGGGACAGGTTAAGTGGAGTTCTACAGACTAAACCTACCCGATTGACGGAGTGTCAATTCGTGGAGGTTATTGCTCGTGCAAGTGGAACTCAGCTCCTGAGAGCTACTATATCCTTGAATTGTTTCTGTTTACTTTTCCCGCTCGAATTGTTAATTATTGCAATATTATTGCTTGACTTGTAAATTGAGATTGTTATTTGAGCAATGTGCTTGCATGTGTGTTCTTGGCCTCACGAGCGTTTTGCTCACCCTATAGATTTGTTTTCCTTAACAGGACTGGATTCGGAGACGTATTGGAGAAACCCTCCTGATGTACTTTTGTTTAGGGTTTCTATCATATTTTGACTATGCCTCTTGGTTTTGGGTTGTACTTTTGTAATTGGAATGTAGTATTTGGGCATAAGGTATTTTGGGTTTAAAGTTGTATTTTGAACACCCGATGTACGGGTTGGATAATGGATGACCATGGTTAAACTTGAACGCTTCCGCATCTTTGTATTTATGTTATTGTACTTGTGACATTAGATTGGTAATAAGTTTGAATGTTTTGCGTGAGTCCTGGCGAGAGTTGGGCAGGCGTCCCGCAGATACCCTTTGGTTCGCCTTAGGGAGAAGTGGGGGCGTCACAGTTGGTATCAGAGCCTAGGCTTTAGATCTCTGTAGTGTATCCTAGGCTTGAAGTTTAGGATGCCGGACTGTGGAACTGGTTGGGAAGTTAAGGTGACCACTTGTGGGGATGAAAATTGGAACCTAGGTTTGAACTAATGGACAGTTGGGAGTCTCGATCTTGTAAGAGATATGTGAGATAGTACGAGATGATCAAATCCAGTTTGTTTAAGATTCTTGGACCCATTTAAGCTTTTAATTTTAATTGTAAGTTATGGAAGGTAACAGTGGTAATGAACCGTCTCAGGGACGCGTTATGGAGGCCATTGTTGAGAAGGGCTTAAGGGAGCTCGTTGGAGATATAACTCATTTCGCCAAACTAGAATTCTATGTGACTACTAGAGGACTTGCTTATACCCAAATAATGTGATATTAGCGATAACCGATAATCGAAGGAGATTATTCAAGGAAACTAGGGTAGTTCAAGAGGATAAACGAGGACCGAGGGCAATTGTCGATGCTCAGACTATTAGAATTTTGAAGTGGAAACTGTGGTACTTGAGGAGCGAGGAAAAGACAAAGACTCCTAGTGAGCAGCTTTAAAAAGCTAAGAACTGACTTGCTAGGGTAGTACACGAAATTAAAGACCGGATGGATAAGTCAATGACTGGGTGTGTTACCTTGGTTGAACAAGTGGAGAATGACAAGATACTTGATAAGGGACATGAGATTAAAACTCCTAGTGCTGGAAATGAAAATGATCCTATGGAGGTAGTGAAGACTTTTGGCTCCGCCAATTACTAAACTAGTGATTTAAATTATTTTAATAGTTTTTGCCAAAGATAGACAGGGTGGCACTCGCTTGAAGGCCATTGCATTTTGTGTTTTGTTTCACTATGTTTCCTACCTTTTGAAGCAATTAAATATTACACATGACATACTTGACTTTACTGCTTTATGATTTCAAACCCATGATTGAGATGTACACATTTGCGATTATTTTGGTGTCCCCCTTCTATTCTTGTATTTGTTCGGCGTGATAAAGGTGTCATTTTTCAAACTCTGGTTATGTGCACTCACTTCATATCATGCCTTTAAACATGTTAAATTTATGAGTGACTAAAGAAGTGAAATGGATCGAGAGCGTGGGGGGGGTTAAGCAACCTCAAACTCAAGGGGATGATTATTGATTGACTGCTGGATTGAACCGAAATCCTAGAAATAAAGGAAACAATCATGTAACTACTGCTATTGACCATACGATTGATGCTCCAGCACGGTTGGTTGAGTATCGAAACTCTAGACCGATAAGCCAACCTAAGGATCAAGAGAGATGTGAAAATAGAATGATTCTTGAAGTTTGCTCCATCTGAATTTCGTGGAGAATCTAATTTTGAAATAGAAGAATTGATTTGAAGGGATGAAATAGGGCACTATTGGAAACTAGAGGTTAGGGTTTCTTCTCGAGCAACTTTATGAGTGAGTATGCAAGAGTAATATGACTAGTTCTATTATGAATGACTACTCATTTTGATCCTTTGATCTGCCTAGCAAGTTAGTATTTGACTAGAGCCAACTGATAAGATGACAACTTTGGAAAAAAAAATGCATAAGAAAATAGATAATTCTCAGGATGAGGTAGAATTTCAAAGGAAATTTCCAAACTGGTCAAGTTGTGATTTCTCATGTAACTTGAGATTACTGTGGTAAGATTAACTACTCTGAGGCCGAGTATTGGAGGAAACAAGGAGAATGTCTGAAGTGCGGTATTACCGAGTATAAGTTTTTGAATTGCCCAAAGTTTCGAAAGAGAAAGTACTTAGCAATCGGCTAGATCCGCTACAAAGCAATCAAGTACCAGATGGGAATGATTAGTACCCATGGCTATGAAGGGATCCTAGTAGTGAAAATTCTACGAGTAAGAATGATTTCGACTCCACCCGAGGGATATAATCTATAGTTTCACTCTAGTCTAGATTAATATCTTTGGAGGTTATGAACTTTAAAAAAAAAAAAGGAAAAGTCTTTTGTTATTTTGTATCTTGGCAACTTGACACATTTTGGTATAATCTTATTGTTTTCTTTTTCCCTTTTTGAAATGATTTGATAAATCTATCCCAACTTGATGCAACTACTACGAATTTCTATGACCTATGGAGAGGTACCTTGATTCTAATTGATTTCATGGCTTATATGTGTAGTTACACTTTGCCCTACACCTTTGGATTAATAATAAGATATGAATGATAGTAGACATGATCAAGATTGTACTTGAGAAGGTAAGCAAACTTGAGATCTTGGAGATGACCAAGGATCGTGACCAAATCGATAACTTGATGTTGAAGTTGGGATCCAATGTTTGATTGTCACTTTGATATATTAAGGTTGTGAGACTTGGGTTAGAGAAAGGAAACGTCTAATAGATTTAGTGAGCCTAATGATTGAGGGATCGAATATCATATTTTAAATGGAAACTTGAGGCTATATATATCGATTATCGAGACTTGAACGATATAACCATTAAGAACAAATACTCCAGTGTTTTACATAGCTTAAGATTTTGGTCGATGGCAAGGAGCCGTGATATTATTCAAGTTGGATTTAAAGTAGAGCTATTACCAATTGGGAATCCTAGGAATTGATGTGACTAGGATCACTTCTAATTCAAGATTTGGACACTTTGAACTTCAATTACGCTAGTTGGATTGACCAATGCACTAGCAGCAATTATGACCTGAATGCATCGGGGTTTTAAATCATAATTGGATTAATCTGTGGTGGCATTTATTGATGATATATCGGTATACTCTAAGGTTTGAAAAATCATGAAAGACACTTGATGATAGTTTTACGAACCTCGAGAAAGCACCGACTTCCATTAAGTTCAATGAATGTGAGTTCGATTGAAAGAAATAGCCTTTCAAGGTCATACGATATCTAAGAAAGGAATTGTTATTGACTCAGCTATAATGGAAGTTGTTTAAGAGGAAACGACTAGAGAATCCTACTTAGAGTTGAAGTTCTTCGAGGTGGTCGAATATTACCTTTGGTTTGATCAAGGACCTTTCTAGACTTGGCAAGTTATCTAGAATTCCAAATATGAAGAAGAATTTTAAAGGTGAGAAATGTTTAACCAATGTACTTGTGTTAGTTTACCAAACGGAGGAGGTGGTGTTGTAATTTATCCAGGTATTCCACAGGATGAGTTAGAATGTATACCAACGATACATGATGAGGTGATTGTGTATATCTCTTGAAAGTTATAACATCACAAGAGAAAGTAACTAACTCATGATTTGGAGTTAGTGGTTATGAATTTGTATTAAGGAGGTGAAGACATTTTCTATATGAGGTAGACATGAAGCCGATTAAGTTGCCATATGACTTGGAAGTTAGAGTGCCTATTAGAAAGAAATCAAGGTTTGATTGCTAGTTGGATGAATCGAGATTGTGAAGAATGGGTTGGAGAATATAAGTTTGTGATTCGTCTGGTAGACTAAACCATTTATTGTCCCAGGTGTGAATTTCGAGGACGAAATTCCTTTTAAGGAGGGGAGTATGTGAGGACTCGAAAATTTTCTTATTTTTATAGAATATTACCGGGTTATTTAAATAATTATTCACTCATTTTCTCCGAATTATTTATTTCGACCATTTTAAATCCATTTAGATGGAACAACGTCTCTTTTATGTTTTTAAAGCGTTTTGTTGGAAAATTTACTTTTCAAAAATTCGTTTAGTTTGGAACAACGAGTGCACGTCTTTCGAGACTATACTTGAATCGGGAGTGTATTAATATTGGAGAATTAAGAATGTTTAATAGTAGATTAAGAAAAGTTAATTGAGAAATTAATACTCGACTCATGTAAGAACTCACAAATTTACCTATTTTAAACTCCAGTTACGAGCTTATTTAATTATTTATTTGGCCAATGGCCCCGAATATTATTTTCTATCCTTATTAGACCTAAATACATGGAATTATAGCTTCATTATATTTTTAAAGTGTCTCGTTTCAAAAATTATTTTCTTGGAAGCTTGTTTAGCGAAAAAATGAAAACGCGTTAGGAAATTTTATCCGATTGAGAGTACAATAGGCTTGGAATATTCAAGACTTGTACAATGGTCCTAAAATAGGTAATTTTATGTTTAAGTACTCAAGTGATAGTTAGTAGTACAATCGTTATAAGAATTTCTCGAAGGTTTCGCGTTATAGCGTTCAAATTGGCGATACGCGTTTTCACACGCGCGATTTTAATTGAGGGACTTTAGACCCTTATTTCGAGACAATTAAGAGTGAATAATATTTATATGAACATAAGTACATTAGAGGTTTAGTGCACTAGTGAACCAAACGCGAGAGAAATCGAGCCCTAAACGCACCAAACGAGCCCTAATGAGGGTTGACTTTGGAGTGAATTTACACCACTCATTTTAATCTTCTCTTGGAAGCTAACCTTGATCAAATTTCACTCTTTCTTCTCTCACCAACAGCCGGCCAGCCTTCCCTCTCTCTCACTCCCTTGCTTCACAAATTTCTTCATCAAATTAACCACAAAACTTCAATCAATCTTCACCAAACTTGAAGACCATCTAGCAAACTACTTGGAGGTTGGATCTAGCTAACTAAAGGGCTGCATTTCACGGTTTCTTGGAGCCTCTTGAGGACCGAAAATTTCTGGTTTAAAGCACTAAGGAGGTATAACCTCATCCTACACCTTAAACTTGGATTATGATGGTAGAAATACATATTTAAGCTATTGCATGTGTATGGATGGCTTGATATTGTTGGAAATTTTGAAAAGTGGGCTCTATGAATTCCCACACTTGGGTTGTTGCTGATTAGAGGATTAATGTTGGATTTAATGGTAGTTTAGTGGTTAAAATGATGGATTTATGGAGTATTATTGTTGGAAACTCAAAGTTGAGGTCATGACAAGAAATTTCCGAAACTGCCCCTGTTTTGTTCGGCCATGATAAGGCCAATTTTTGGTGATTTATTGGCGTGAACCTGATGTTTATATGTTATGTTATATGTGTAAAAATTTTCATTGGAAAACATTAACGTTTAGATGGGCAAATGAATTTATTCGTGAACTAGGCAAGCTGGAAAATTATTTTCGGATAACCCTGTCCAGCGGTAGCATTTTGACCATAACTTTGTCCTTCGATATCGAAATTGAGTGCTGTCAGTGGCATTCGAAACTAGACATCCATACCTTTCCAACGGTATAAAATGCGTATTCTGATTCCATGTGTAGGAGCCGAACCATTCGTTTTAAGATAGCTGTCCTGTCTCTCGGATCTGCTGGAATGGTTTGTAGATGCAGCAACTTGAGGCTCAATTTCGAGCTGGTTGCTTGCCAAATTTCAGAACGTTTCCTTCTGTGAACTTTTAGTCCTATGAATGTATTTTCAAACTCCATAAACCATGCTCAATTCCGAGCTAAATTGACAGAGTTGTGACCAAAACAAGAGGACTGCCCTGTTTTGGAAAAACGTAATATTTGGACTGGTTTGGGACAAAACCCGGGAGCGATCTTATTAATTGAAATTTTTGATGCTAAACCATTACCAAAGGTATCATGGATGTATCTTAGACCTTTATTTCACAAATGAACCATGGTTGGATAGCTTTCTTGGTTAAACGATTTGAATTGGGAAATGAAAGTCAAAAGGCAGATTGCCTTAGAAATTTTCCGGAACTTTGGATGATTAGTTAACTACCTTCCCGAGGGTATTTTTCCCTGAAATTTGATAGAGAAATACCTTTCACATAGGAGTAAAATAATACCAATTTTGGTACCAATCCAAGTTCGTTTCGATACCTAATTAAATTTCTAGTGTTGGAGGTTCAAATCTGGAAATTCTTCTCCAGTCTTGAATTTCCCCAACTTTGAGTTACCGTATCTCGGTACTCGAAACTCCGATTCTTGATCCGCTTGCTTTGTTATAAACCTCACTTACAACTCTAATTGAGTTACAAATTTCAGAGGCCGGTTTGCAACGTGTGAATCGTGCCGAATTTTCAAAGTTGGCCGAAATCCAACTTAATTCTGCCTTGTAAACCGAGTCTGTACCTTCAAGCTCATTTTTGAGCACTTTCCACTTCGATTCATGGAAAAGTGTCTTCTAGGAACTTATAGTACTTTCTAAGAGGTTTCCAACGGTATAAAGTTTTCCAATTCTCGACTTGTGCCGAGTGAGTTACGATTTTTCAAAGATTCATAATAAAACTGAAATTTTCCAATTTCAAGGAAATAGAGTTTTTCAAGAACTCTTTATTCTTTTGATATTATCTAAACGTTTTATCCCCGATTTCCTAGATAAAGACTTAAATACTTTTGAACGTTATCAAACCCCACTCGAACCTCGATTTACGAGTAATTGAGATTCATTTTCACGGAATTCCCTCGATTAATGCTAGTGAACGAATTATTCCTCGATATTTGGGATGTGAATGATAAATTCACTATTATTTGCTCAGGCACACACGAGGACCTTCAAGAGGATTCCCCGGTGGACGCTTGAACTTCCCTTGACCTTACTCACACCTAATATTTGGTGAGTGTCAGGTGTATGTAAACTTGTTACATGTTTAATTGTTATTAATGATTGAAAATCTTGAAAGTGGAGTCGAGTGTGTACTTTATCACACTCGTTCTCATTAGAAATGAAATTTTAATGATTGAAATGCATTGAATGAATGAAATGTATTGGTATGCTAGCTGCATACGTCGTTGGAGTGAATCTCTCGACACACAAATGCTTGGGGACGCCCAAATCTCATTGGCCGACCTTGGACTCGAGCCGGCAAGGGCTTGGTCGGGAACCTTGACGAGCCATGAGATGTATAAGCTTGACTTAATGAGAGGTCTTGCTTGGCATACTCGAGTAGTATCGCCACAAACTAATGACAGGCGGGCCCGATACAGGGGTATGTAAGGTGAAAGGGGACAGGTTAAGTGGAGTTCTACAGACTAAACCTACCCGATTGACGGAGTGTCAATTCGTGGAGGTTATTGCTCGTGCAAGTGGAACTCAGCTCCTGAGAGCTACTATATCCTTGAATTGTTTCTGTTTACTTTTCCCGCTCGAATTGTTAATTATTGCAATATTATTGCTTGACTTGTATATTGAGATTGTTATTTGAGTAAGGTCCTTGCATGTGTGTTCTTGGCCTCACGAGCATTTTTGCTCACTCTGTAGATTTGTTTTTCTTATCAGGACTGGACCCGGAGACGTATTGGAGAAACCCTCCTGATGTACTTTTGTTTAGGGTTTCTATCATCATTATGACTACGCCTCTTGGTTTTGGGTTGTACTTTTGTATTTGGAATGTAGTACTTGGGCATAAGGTATTTTGGGTTTAAAGTGGTATTTTGAACACCCGATGTACGGGTTGGATAATGGATGACCATGGTTAAACTTGAACGCTTCCGCATCTTTGTATTTATGTTATTGTACTTGTGATGTTAGATTGGTAATAAGTTTGAATGTTTTGCGTGAGTCCTGGCGAGAGCTGGGCAGGCGTCCCGCAGATACCATTTGGTTCGCCTTAGGGAGAAGTGGGGGCGTCACACTTCATTCTTGGAAGCAAAGGTAATCCTACAAGTTCTCATCTTTTTCTCTCAACTTATA
This sequence comes from Coffea eugenioides, assembly GCF_003713205.1. Lineage (NCBI taxonomy): Eukaryota > Viridiplantae > Streptophyta > Magnoliopsida > Gentianales > Rubiaceae > Coffea > Coffea eugenioides. The sequence continues at coordinate 297,203 of NC_040043.1, read as the reverse complement.
GTAGTAAGTTAATCTAGTTAGTTAGTTATTGGGTTGTTGATGGGTTCACAAGAACCTTGACACTAGGTAGAGGACTTGAGGTGGTTTCATAGGTAGAGGCCTTGAGGATTATTGTGTGTCTAATTGCTTGTTTGATGCTTGTTTTGATGAGATATGGCTAAGTTTCGGGTTAGAAAGTTGAAAAGAAAACTAGAGGATTGATACATGCATGCTGTCCGAATTTTGGCTTGTTGAAACCCTCATGTTAATTTTGAATTTTGTTGTTTTTTTGGTGCTATAATGTTTGTTATATGATGATGTTTATGTGTGTTAAATATCTCCCAAAAAGCTTTACAATTGGTTGAGTTAAAGTAGGGTTTAAATGAGGAAGAAATCTTAAAAATTTTCTGATCAGGAGCCCCGACCAGTTTTCACGTTTTGGATCATAACTTTTTTTTCAAGGAGTTGAAATTGAGTGCTGTTTATGGTATCTGAAACTAGACTCTGAGGGTTTTCCAACAGTATAAAATGCACCTCCTAATTGATTTCCTCCAAACCGTAGTGAACCGACAAATATGACTGAATTTCCTCACTGTTTTCATCCGAGAAACCAGCCTAGCTGCAGTTTGTAGCTCAATTTCACCTCTCTTGCTAAATGAATTTTAAGACAGTTCCTTCTAGTGAATTGTAGCATTTTGAATCTAGTTTTCAATGCCACAAACCACACTAAAATTTGAGCTATGTAGCTTTAGTTATGATCAGATTTTGAAACTCTGTCAAGCCTTCAAAACTGAAAATTTCATAAACAGGTTCCAAAAATCAAATTTCTTAAACCATTGTACTTTGATGTAGAAAGGTCCAAATTGAGTTCTGTTTGTTGCATTTGAAACTAGATTTGGAATTCTATGTGTGGCATAAATTTCAAGAGTTAATTCCATTCTTACGAATTTTGCCAAATTTCCAAACGTTACTGAAATTGCAAGCCTGTTTTGCCCTGTCCTGTCTAGAACAGTGAATTTGAGCTAAAATTTGAATCATTCAAATTGGATTTTGAGAAAAGTGTCTTCTAGAGAGTTTTAATGCATTGAGTCTAATTTCCAACGCTATAAAGTTTCCAATTTTTGGACTTACAAAACTCGAGATATGATTTTTCCAAGTAGTGTCGCCCCAAGTTGGAAATTTTCTGGTTTCAAACAAAGTACTCTTTTAAGAACTTTCAATCTTCTTTTGAGATTGTTACGCCATTTTAAGTTTGATTTCATGGTTTGATACAAGGTCTTTTTGAACTTTAAATCTTCATTTTGAATCTTAGATTCCAAAGGATTAAACCTCTCTTGATGTGTTTTCTTGGTTGCTTAACTTTCTTGGATAATTGCACCTCACCTTATACTTGAGAAAGTCTTATGCCTTTGATTTCCATGAGTTTGAACTTTAAAAAGGGAGCGTTTGACTAGAGTAATTCTTGAAAAAATTTCACTAGTTTTATACTCGAAACTTGGAACCTTTAACTTGGAACCTTTAACTTTGACATTTACTATGAAAATGAGTAGAATTTTGATGAGTTTTGACTCCATTAGTTTGGAAAATGTGAACGTTTTTTATATTTTAACTTTTGGACATGAGATTAAAAGCTTTGAGAGATGGAAACCATATACCCCTTTTTTCTCAATTTTCATGTTGAAAGTAAATATAGTACTTTCTTTTGGGAATTGAGATTTCTTATCACGATTTGAATCGAAAAACAACCTTTAAGTTCTCTTTGAGCATTATTTCAATGATTTAGCGAGAAAATCTCCTTTAACTTGACTCGACTTGTGACCTTAACAGTGGGTAACGAGAAAATATTTTTTCTTTATAACTTTGGTCGAGTACATAGGTAATCATGATTGTGCATGTCTCAAGTGGTCACGAGGACGCCGAAGAGCTCATCTGACTTCTCACTTTGCTCTTGTTTCGCCTTGACTTTTGGTGAGTGTCAAGTGCATGTCAAATGTTACTATGATTAAATTGCTATTTGTACAAGTGCTACATGATACATGAACTTGCCGAGACGAGGGTGCACTTTACCGCCCTCGTCCTCTCTCTCTCTCTCCTGATTACATGATACTTGTTAAATGAATATATATGACTTACATTTGTACATGAACATGTTTCAACTCGTGAGTACTGAACGGCAGCATGTACCACACCCTATTCGGGTAGGAGTTGCCTCTCATACCGACTCAGTGCTATAATCGATTCTCTGAACGGAAGCATGTACCACACCCTATTCGGGTAGAAGGTGCCTCTCATACCGACTCAGAGCCATAAATAATTCTAAGTCGATTGGAGCGATGTCTCATCGATCACTTATACTTCTGGGGACACCCCAACCCATTGGCTAACCTCGTAACTAGAGCCAGCAAGGGCTTGCTCGAGAAGCTCGGTGAACCATGAAAAATTTTATAGTTTGATCTTTTGAGATCTTGCTTGGCATACTCGATTAGTATTGCCACCTAATGCATGTTTAGTTCCGAATCCGAAAGGGTGTTATGCTGGATGAAGGAAGTAAATAGAGCACTACAGTCATGTTACTACTTGAATTGACGGAGAGTCAACCCCAGATGGCTTGAAGCGGTCGAGACATGGAAATAGCTTCTGTGAGATCCTATATCCTTCCTTGTGTGTTTATTTCCTACTTGTGCATTTAAATGAAAGTTCATGTTAAAGATGCTTTCAAACATGCTATTCGATTAATTGGTCCTACGTGCTTGCTTGCCTGCTTGTTTTCTTGGCCTCACTAAGCGTTAGCTCATCCCTTTAAGTTTGTTTTCCTTAACAGGCTTTGGAGGTGGAAATTGGAGATTCTAGACTAGCGACTTGTGGTGGAAGCTAGTATACCTTTTGTATGAATTTGGTGACTCTTAAAGTGTAAATTTTGTTATTGTTGGTTGGTGGATTGTAGTTATAATTGCTAGCCTTGGGAGTTTTGAGCTTGTATATTCGAAGTACTTCTTAATTACGTCGATGGTTAATTGTGATCCTTTATTAAGCTTGAACGAGTGAGTGAGTCTTGACGAGAGTTGAGCAGGTGTTCCGCTGATACCCTAGGGTTTGCTCTAGGGAGAGGTGGGGGTGTCACATAAAGCACACGAGCACCCAACACTCAAGTATTGCATGTCACATGTTCAAATCACTTGTCACTTGTAAATAGTACATTCACTTGTTCAAGTTACTTGGCTATCCAACCTACCCGACCTCGCTAAGACTAGT